>NC_057799.1:150767425-151067425 GCF_018294505.1 Triticum aestivum | reverse complement strand
GACTCAGCAAAGGCAGCAGCCCAATGGAGGCGGCTTGTTGCCGAGGCGAGTGAAAGCGGCTCGAGGCCACAGCGGCGGGATCCTTCTCGCGGCGGCGATTGCTCTAGGCGGCCCTTGGCGAGCCGCGGGGCTGCTCGAGAGCGGAGGCCCGCTGGCAGAGGCCGAATCCAACTCAACTGATGTCCGTGTCGTCCTGGTCGTTTGACTTCCACGTCGATTTTGTGTGATGGCTTGACCTCATCTCGGCTTCCATCCAGCACGCGAAAAGCAATGGTTGAATTAGTACTTTGATTTTAAGACGCGATTTAGGTCTTCATGTGGTAGCTGGCGGCGACTTGCAATTTGACCACTTGCCAGGCGCAAAGTACGCTCCAAAAATTCCTGGAAAACTCGTTCCCGAGTGGTGGCTGTCTCCGGGTCATGGTTGTTTTCGAGTCGGGCCCAGTTGAAAAGATCGGATTGTGGTCTTCCCTTTGGTAATTGAAAAAACTGAACGAGCACTCCTAGTAGCCTCACGTACTAGTACTAGTTGCTGACTTGATCAAAACAATGATTAAAAAGGAATTCTGGACCTTGGTAGAAGTAGTACTACTCCGAACCATAGTAGCATCCGTCTTAGCATATCACTTTATGAAGCCACCGAAGGGCTTGATCCTTGCTCACACACGCGCAGGTTGATGCAGATTCATCTGACATGGCGGACGGCGGCGACCCGTGACTGTAGCCGCAAAAATTGACCCTCTATTCTGTTTCAACGGATCACGGTGAATCGGCAATATACAGAAGGACCTTAAATCCTAAATTCCCTTAAACTCAATCTCATATACGTCACCGATGAGCACTTCTTCAATCTTAACCAATGATCTCATCGTTGACGTGTATTCTTCCACGCCGGCTCTTGTTCAGCCGGAAAAATTGCGAACTTCTCGATCCCTGTGAGAGATCCCTTTAAGAACTCAACACCACTGTGCGCAGGCCCAACAGTGGGCGCCAACTGTCGTGGATTTGACACGGCAGATGTCCTAGTGTGAGGACTTAGTCGTGAGGCCAGCGCATCTACATAGTAGCTTGAGAGGGGTTGATCGGAATTAAGAGACGCAACACAAGACAAGGGTTTAGACAGCTTCGGGCCCCGGGAAACATCATCTGGTAATAGCCCTACATGTTGTTTGTGGCTAGGTCTCATTATGATAATGAGAGAGTCGTCGTATAAGCCGGCTCTCCTCTAGTTGTGTCTAGCCTTGGAGATCATTTTCTTCTCCCCCTCTTGGAGTGCCCTGCCCCTCCTTATATATGTTGAAGGGGCGGGTTACATGACTAGTCCTAGTAGGATTAGGATTACTCTATTACAAGTGGAGTCCTAGTCTCGCTTCCTTTGTGGGAGAATATTACTTACACTTTCCTCTTAAACCGGCCCACCATAACATGAGCCGACCTTCTGGGCCTTAGGCCTAGTCCTCTATCTGACCCGCCCGCCGGGTCACCAGTGAGTCGCCAGGCTCGTGAGTTGTCAGACCAGTGAGCCGCCAGGCTCGTGAGTCGCCAAACCTCCGGCGGGTTACCAATGAAACGCCAAGTCCCAGCCAGGTCATATATCCGGACGGGTCATACCGCGGGGTATATCCCCGACAGGTAGCGAGGCATGTTACTTAAGGCGTTACTCCGTTCTTTTGAACTTAATACTCTAGATGCATGCTGGATAGCGGTCAATGTGTGATAGTAGTAAATGCAGAATCGTTTCAGTCTACTTGACATAGACGTGATGCCTATATTCATAATAATTGCCTTGGATATCATCATAACTTTGTGCTTTTCTATCTATTGATCGACAGTAATTTGTTCACCCACTGTATGTTTTCTTTCAAGAGAGAAGCTTCTAGTGAAATATATGGCCCTCGGGTCTATTTTCCATCATATATTTTCATATCTATAAACCAAAAAACCCAAAAATACCTTGCTTCAATTTTTTATTTTTACTTTGTTTTACGTTTTATAAATCTTTTATACCTATCTCTATCAGATCTCACCTTTGCAATTGACCGTGAAAGGATTGACAACCCCTTTATCGCGTTGGGTGCAAATGTTTGATTGTTTGTGCAGGTGCATATATTGGAGACTTGCTTGTACCTCCTACTGGATTGATACCTTGGTTCTCTAACTGAGGAAAATACTTATCTCTACTTTGCTGCATCACCCTTTCCTCTTCAAGGGAAAACCAACGCAAGCTCAAGAAGTAGCACCTTGTGATGTTTAACTCTACCAATTGCATTTTTATCAGTACCGGTTTCAATGGCTATTAAGCCTGTTGCAATTAATAGTGTTATCCATTTTTAAACAGTTGTATTTCAATGGCTACAAACTTACAAAACAAGACTTAGGATGATGTTAAGCGTCTTTCAACTAATAATTGTATCCATTTTTTAATCTATCCCTTCACTACCGTGCCACTCTCTGCAATGAAGATATATTAGAGATGCTGCCCATTTGCTATTTGTAGTGGATGCAAACCCTGTGGTACTTAACATGCCTTTCCATGTACTTACACAGGGCAGTAACGGGTGATGCTGTTGTTTGCCATCGAGGTTAGCTGCATCCCATGTCTTACAGTATTTTACATCATTTGTGAAATTGCATTTTGGCTTCTGACATTTACTTGCTTCTTGTAGGTACACATGCCAGCAGCACCGATCCACTCTTTGACCGGGAGGAACACCTCGCCTCCGCTGCCGCCAACTTGGGGCGGGCTCTTGTCCCTATGAAGTGCCCCTGTAACATCCCAATTTTCAATTTGGATGTTAATCATTAGGTCATCATATGCATCCATATTTTGAGCATTTTGAATTTGGTTTACTTGGACACTTTGATCCAAGAGACCTTAAGCAACTCAAGGACCATGTGAGAGAGTTGGAGGTTTTTCATAAAATTCCATTTTTGAATTTTAAAAAATTGGTAAATTGGATCAAGGTGAGTTTTATTTGAAATTATTTTTCCAATTATTTCAAAATAAATAAAATAATGAGAGAAGATAATATGACTTCTTCAAAACAGAGGAAATAATGGGAATTTAATTTTGAATAAAAAATATTATTTATTTGAATTTCAGTTGAGATTTTATTCGGTTACATTAGGGAAAAAATTGCTTTTTTGAAAATTGCATTTTAGCCCAGAAAATATTCACGTGGTCCTAAATATTAGGAGAGGACAATGAAAATTACTTGTGGGATTTTAGGATTTTTATTTTGTTTATTTTTTGATTTTTCTTGGCGGCGAAATTATTTAAAAAAAATCAGCGCGTCGACTGGGCCGGCCCAGCCGAAGCCAGGCCGAGGCCCGCGTCGCCTCCGCCGCTGACTCGGGACGAGTCCTGATGAAGCTATGTACCTAGGGTAGGGTTATAGGCCTGTCCTAGACACCCTCCCCAAGGACATCACCCTAAAGTCAGAAGCATTCGAAGGGTACCATCATCCACTCGACCAGAAACATTCCACTCGGAGGAATCACTGTCACTCGATCATAACAGAAACCACTCGACATACTGAAGATCTAAAGTCACTCTACACAGCAACGGTCGGGCGTTTACTCATAGACTTAATGATCATTTATAGCACTTTATTACGGACGTTACCTGTAACACTCCTTCTTTACGTACATTGAACTCCTTGTAACGTGGGCTGGCAGGGGTCCTGGCGCACTCTATATAAGCCACCCCCTCCACTAGCACAAGGGTTCGCACCCCCTATAACACACACACACACACGCATAATCCAGTCGACCGCCTCCGGGTACCGAGACGTAGGGCTATTACTTCCTCCGCGAAGGGCCTGAACTCGTAAAACTCGTGTGTACAACTTCGCCATAGCTAGGATCCTGCCTCCTCATACCTACCCCCCATTCTACTGTCAGTCTTAGATCCACGACGGTTGGCGCCCACCATGGGGCAGGTGTCTTAGCGACTTGTTGGTGAAGTTGCAATTTTTCTGATTCCCATCATCATGGTTTCCGGCGGTGGATTGGCTGAGGGCCGTGAGATCCGTCTCGGCGCGCTTGTCTTCGTCGCCGACGACTCCGCCTGGCTCCAAGATTCTCCACTCGACGTCAAGGCGCTCCCCGTCCGCGGGGCGACGCACTTTCGCGCATGCGTTCGCGGCGTCCTTCTTCAGCAGCCGTCGACTCAGTATCGGTCGGCTCCCGTGGTGTCCTCATTCCCCGCTGTTCGCCGGCACAAGCGTTCCGGTCGGTCGCGGTTCCAGCGGTGGGTGAGGCACGCGGTGGCCCGCCAGTCGGCCACCCCACAAGTCGCGGAAATCGAGCCCGACGGAACTCTCTACGACCTGTTCGACTGGCTCCGTTGAGACCGCATCCGAGTGCGACAGCAGTGACCCCGCGGCGGAAGTTTTGATGGTCAATGGAGCACGCAGTCCCCCTGGCTTTCCCCGCGACGACGGTGGTGATGGTGGTGGCGATCCGTCGCGCGCTCACGAGGAGTACCGCCCCGAGCCTCTTTCTTCGCAGCAGAGGGAAGAGCTCCGCCGCCGCAATATGGATGCACTTCACACTCCTATCGTTGGAGAAACCCCCGAGGCCCGGGCCTTGGAGGAGGTGCGCCTGGCCAACTTGGCTGAGCAAACTCGACTGGAGAACCTCCAGCATGCACTCGACGAGCGTGCTCGGCAGCGGATTCCTGAGTCCAGTCGACGACAACTTTCCCGCCTCCAACTCAGGTAAACCGAACTCCGATTCAGAATCTCACTGCTGCAGCCCGAATAGCCGAGTCGATTTAGCCTTCCCAGTCGGAAGCTGGCAGAGGTTTGATGCAGATCCGGGCTTTACTCCAGGCAGCGGAAGAGCAGAACAAAATAGTATCTCAATCGCGGAATAGGATTCATAGCAGATTTGTGATGGCAGACACTGTTTAGTCGGCTCACAGCCCAAGTTCGCCCCCGCGGCGTGAGGGACGTGGAGACCGGCGAGATCAGTACAGAAACCGTAAGTAGTATGATCACCGACTCGACCACGATGACCGTCGTCGAGTGCCCACGCCTCCGCAGAGGAGTGGGTCATATGTGCCACGGCAGCACGATGACAGACGCCCTCACAGTGTTGGGGGAAGAATTCCAGTCAACCCCAGAGAACCGGGCTTTGATGCGAGATCTATTCTCGTTCAAGGTCTGGTTGACAGGAACAGAGCTCACAGAGAAGGCCATGACAGAGATTATCCTCCTGGCAGCAGAGTGCATGTTTCAGGTCCAGAGTGTTTCAGCAGAGCCATCAGGGCTGAAGTGATTCCTACCAACTTCAGGTTGGCGACTGGAGTCAGCAAGTTCACTGGTGAGTCCAAGCCTGACACTTGGCTTGAGGACTACCGAGTGGCTGTACAGATCGGTGGCGGCAATGATGAAGTGGCCATGAAGCACCTTCCTCTGATGTTGGAAGGCTCGGCCAGAGCGTGGTTGAATCAGTTAGCACCTGGCAGCATATATAGTTGGGAGGAACTTGCCCGAGTGTTTGTTAGAACCTTTGAAGGTACATGCAAACGACCAGCAGGGTTAACAGGATTACATTCCTGCATGCAAAAACCGAATGAGACCTTGAGAGATTATATCCAGAGATGGATCACATTGCACCATACAGTGGAGAATGTGTTAGATCACCAAGCAGTTTGTGCCTTCAAGGAGGGTGTTAAGTATCGAGAGTTGAATCTGAAATTCGGTCGGACAGGGGATATGTCCCTGACTCGGATGATAGAGATTTCCACCAAGTACGCTAATGGTGAAGAGGAAGACCGACTCCAGAGTGGCAAACAGAAAACAGTCGCCCAAGAAACCGGAGGAAGGAATTCCTGTCGGAAACAGAAACGCAAGGCCGAACCAGCGGCTCCTGGTGAAGCTTTAGTTGTGGCTCAAGGGAAGTTCAAGCGGAAGCCCAAAGGGCCGTGGAACCCCAAGAAAGTGAAAGATCAAGATGGAAATTATGTGTTGGATTTACCATGCCACATTCACACCAAAAAAGATGAAGAGGGTAATCTCATTTACCCTAAACACACCACTCGACAGTGTCGGCTCCTGATCCAGCAGTTCCGAGAGAAACAACCCAAGGAGAAGGAAAAGGAGTCGGACAAAGGTGAGGATAGGGAAGAAGATGATGATGGTTTTCCCAACGTCAATTCCACTCTGATGATTTTTGCTGATGTTGAAAGCAAAAGTCGACTGAAAGTTATCAACAGAGAGGTGAACATGGTTGCTCCGGCAACAACAAGTTATTTGAAGTGGTCCCAGACTACCATCACATTCGACCAGTCTGACCATCCAGCACGTATAGCCACCCCTGGGATGCAAGCGTTGGTGGTCGACCCAGTTGTTGAAGGCACTCGACTGACTAAAGTGCTGATGGATGGTGGTAGTGGCCTAAATATCCTGTATGCTGAGACCTTGAAGGGAATAGGCATTCCAATGTCCAAGCTTAGTGAAAGCAATATGAGTTTCCATGGCGTTATACCTGGCAAGAAGGCTGAATCACTCGGCCAGATCGCCCTTGATGTGGTTTTCGGTGATTCCAAGAACTACCGCAAAGAAAAGTTGACATTTGAAGTAGTGGATTTCCAGAGTGCTTATCATGCTATTCTGGGTAGGCCTGCCTATGCACGTTTCATGGCTCGACCATGTTACGTGTACCTCAAGTTGAAAATGCCTGGTCCCAGAGGAGTGATCACTATCACTGATAATCGGCAGAAGGCAGAAGAGTGCTTCCAGAAGGGCTAAAAAATCACCGATGCACAAATAGCAGCAGTCGAAATGCAAGAATACCGGAAGAACGCGGATCCGAGTGATTTGTTGCACTCCAAGAAGCCTGCCACTGATTCTGCATTTCAGTCGTCCGGTGAAACCATGCCGATTCATATTCACCCGACCGATCCTAGTGCTGCTCCTACTCATATTTCAACTTCACTCGACAGCAAATAGGAAGCAGCGCTCATCCAGTTCCTCCGTGAGAACTGGGACATCTTTGCATGGAAGCCTTCTGACATGCCGGCTGTACCCATGGGACTGGCTGAGCATCGTTTGCGAGTCGACCCGAAAGTAAAACCAGTCAAGGAACATCTTCGACGGTCTGCCGTACAGAAGAGAAAAGCAATTTGTGAGGAAGTGGCTCGGCTCCTGGCAGCTGAGTTCATACGTGAGATTTACCACTCTGAGTGGCTCGCCAATGTTGTCATGGTCCCCAAGAAGGACGACTCACTTCGCATGTGCATTGACTTCAAGCATATCAATCGGGCCTGTCCTAAAGATCATTTTCCTCTCCCCCGCATCGACCAAATCGTCGACTCGATGCGGGATGTGAGCGATTGTCTTTTCTAGACGCCTATTCCGGGTATCATCAGATCCGACTGTATGGACCCGATGAGACAAAAACGACTTTCATCACTCCATTCGAATGCTTATGTCACCATGCCATTCGGCCTGAAGAACGCCGGAGCCACATTCATGACGATGATTCAGAAGTGTCTACTCACTCAAATCAGTCGGAATGTGGAAGCATACATGGATGACATTGTGGTCAAGTCACGTAAGGGTTCCAACCTACTGGCTGACCTTGCGGAAACCTTTGCCAACCTCAGAAGGTATGATATCAAGCTTAATCCATCAAAGTGCCCATTGGGAGTTCCTGGCGGGAAGTTACTCAGCTTCCTCGTTTCCGAACGAGGGATCGATGCTAACCCAGAGAAAGTTGGTGCTATACTCCGGATGAAACGCCATGTGTGTGTACATGATGTCCAGAAGCTTACTGGTTGTTTGGCTGCCTTGAGTCGATTCATATCTCGTCTCAGTGAAAAGGCCTTGCCTCTTTACCGACTGATGAAGAAGTCTGACAAGTTCGAGTGGACGGATGAAGCTGACGCAGCGTTTGCAGAGCTCAAAGCCCTGCTTTCCACCCAGCCGGTGCTTGCTGCCCCAATCAGCAAAGAGCCTTTACTGCTTTATATTGCAGCCACAGGATAAGTTGTCAGTACAGTACTCATGGTCGAGCGGGAAGAAGAAGGAAAAGCCTATAAAGTTCAGCGCCCAGTATACTATGTTTCTAAAGTTCTGACTCCATCCAAGCAAAGATATCCACATTATCAGAAGCTTGTTTATGGAATTTACATGACCGCGAAGAACGTTGCTCAATATTTCTCTGATCACTCCATTACAGTCGTCAGTGATGCACCATTGTCAGAGATCCTGAATAACAGAGATGCAACTGGTCGAGTGGCAAAGTGGGCGATTGAACTCCTTCCTTTGGATATCAAGTTTGAGGTAAAGAAAGCTATCAAGTCCCAAGCAATAGCAGATTTCCTCGCCGAGTGGATCGAACAGCAACTTCCGACTCAGATTCACTCGGAGCATTGGACCATGTTCTTTGATGAATCCAAGATGCTGAATGGTTCCGGTGCTGGGGTGGTATTGGTATCCCCTCGAGGCGACAAACTCAGCTATGTTCTCCAGATTCACTTCGTGTCAGGACCATTTTTTTCGGGGTATTAATTTCCCAGAAAACGGCCTTTGTGCTCACCAGCCCAGGATTACTGTTAGCTGATGAGGCACCAACTTGATACAAGAATTCCAAGCACGATACAAAATAAGTAGTACAAGACCATTGTGGCCTATGAGTACAACACTTGGTTTCTAGTGGTTGATGGTGGAAGCGATTTGTGGTTCATCTGCGTCTATGGGACTCCATTTCCCACAAGAACAGCTGACCAGGATAACTCCTATCTTCGCGAGGCTGCTATCATCATTGCATAGGTTCCGAGGCTGTCTTCGCAATGCTCATCTCCAAGCAAGAAATCTGGCCAAGACAATAGCCAGGGACAAGCCAGTGAGTATGTTTGAATGTACTCGCAAACATTAAGAGCATGGGTATAATATAATAAGGGATAATCATGCTCCGAAATATTCTATGACCACAACGTCTGTCACGAAATAAACGAAATCCGTGATGCTTGCAAGCAGGTAAAATATGAATATGCAATACGGAAGTAGAAAATAGAATGCACTGATCGAGTGTCTGAAGCGACGCCTTGAAAAGGATAATAAGATAAATCATGCCTCAGTCAGGCGTCTGAGCGACACCACATAAAGGGCTTATGAATAAAAGAAGATAACAAGCATGCCACAGTCGGGCGTCTGAGCGACGCCACATAAAGGGCTTATAAAGGATAAATAAATAACAAGCATGCCGCAGTCGGGCGTCTGAGCGACGCCACACAAAGGGCTTATAAATAACAAATAAATAACAAGCGTGCCACAGTCGGGCGTCTGAGCGACGCCACATAAAGGGCTTATAAATAACAAATAAATAACAAGCATGCCGCAGTCGGGCGTCTGAGCGACGCCACATAAAGGGCTTATATAAGAATAATCACAGTGAATATCCAGGAGGTAGAACCGTCCCTGGGATACTCAATAATTCAAGTAATGTAAATGGTTAGTCCATAATAATAATAATCATAATCCTCACGTGCCATAGGTCATAATCGAAGTTCTAGTCTAGCCGTTTCTCCATCCGAAGACCGTCACTATGTTCTAGTTTAGCCGTTTCTCCATCCGAATACCGTTACTATGATCCAGTTTAGCCGTTTCTCCATCCGAATACCGTCACTAGACCCATCTCAGACTGTAGTCCTACGCATGGACATGGCTATCCGAATAGATATATCCTCTGCAGAGGGTGTACTCTTTACCCACGAGTAACGGATTTATATAGTCCATCGGGGCTAATTCCGCCTACGGCCTTTTAATTGAGAACACGCCTGACCTGCACACACCAGCTTAACTTACCGGTGTCTGGAATCACCCACAACACCTGTCAAGCCAAACTCTAAGTGGGGAGGCTACAACCTCGACGTAGCATGGGATCAAATTTATATCGCGCGCTCTAAGGGGTGCCCCCCTCTCGGTCCCAACCGGAAACACCCATGTCCCCGGACCAGGTGGCATGCCTACCGGATGCATCCGGTATCTTCCACCATGGCCTCTCTGTACGGTGTGTGCTTTGGTAAGGGGTTGACAACCTACTGAACCGTACACTACCTGCGGCAGGGACAAGTGGTAGTACAAAACAAGGAGGGGAAGTTACTGAACAAGACTCGACCTGCGGCCGACTCAGGAGGTCCAAGTATTCTCCGAATGATGAGCATGACAAAAATATTTCCATTAACAGATAAACTCACCACTCATCAAACCTCGCCATGCCATACCAGACATACTCGTCTCAACGAGGAACTAGGGACAAGCTCGTGTCTACCCAAGACCACGACTTTCCCAGCTTCCTGCCGGTATGCATGGAAAGCTCGCGAGGATGATTACTATCACCAGCATATCCATTTCTAACAGTAAGGCATCTCAAATATGTACTCATGTGTGTGACTTCATCGTCACATAAAATAACGTATGCACCAAGTCACGGTGGTGTTGTAACCGTACCAAAACACCACACAAAAATATTATGCCAGAGTTCAGAATGCTTGCCTTCAAGTGTATGCATGTGGGGGTGTACTTTTTGAAGGTTGCCTTTTCTCCAAAATCCTATTTTGAGAAATATTCAAATAACACACATTTCAAAAACAGTACAAAAATTTGTCCCAAATATTTTTGAAATAAATCTTAAAATAAACTAGATGAAATTTTAGAGAGGTAGGAAAAAGAATCAACTCATTTGGAGTTTTATTTTAAAAGATATAGCCAGTCAAAGTTGAGTCAAAGTTCTGTTTTAAAAATAAAACAGAAAAAGAAAACGCTTCGGGGAAAATACGCTTTCGAAGCAGAGGAGACGTACTCGGGACTTTGCGCTTTCACTTAACCAGAGTGGACGGGCGTGCAGGTCAATGACAGTGGGTCCAGGGGGCCCACTGGTCAGGTTTGACTAGTCCTTTTCTCCCTCCTCTCTCTCTGCCCGAACGGAGGCGGGGCTCCGGCGATCGCCGTCGACGAACGGCGGCTCCTCGAGGGCACCTGAGGGCAGGGATGGACCCACCTGACCAGGGCGGTCCTTCCGGTGGTCGTTGGGTCGATGGTGGTGGAAGGAGTCGCCGGCGGCGAGCTCCGCGGAGGAGGGGGCTACGGGAGTGAATGGGGGTTTGGGCTCCGGTGGTCTCCGATCGAGGCTGAGGCGCTGGGCAGCTCCGCAAGAACAAGAGGAAGCGGGTGGTGGTGTTGGATGGGCGGGGGATTGTCTGGTTGCGACGAACGGCACCGGAAGGCAGCGGCGGCCGAACCGGCTAGAGGTGGGGGAGATGGCCTCTTCCGGTCAATCCACGGCTAGGGGAGCACTAGGGGGAGGCCTGAGGTCGTCTGAGTGCTCGGAGGGGCTCGGGGGCCTCCTTTTATAGCGCGACGGGGCTGGCTCCGCGGTGGTGGATAAGAATGATGGCGAGTCGCCGTTCTGTAGCTGCAGGGCATCGCGGCGGCGACGAACGCGTGCCGACGAGTATGTGGATAGGCTCGGGCTGTTCCCAGGGGGCAGCTGGCGCGCGCGGGAGGTTTGGGCGGCGCCGCCCACGGCAGAGCCCGCTGCCGACGCCGGCGTGCCGCCAAAGGCTTCTGACGGCGGCGCTGTAGGGCGCCAGGGTTGGCTTGGAGGGTACTGGCGAGTGGGCGAGGGTAGTGCATGGCTCTGCGGGCGAGTAAGGGCCAGGGGCGGGACGCGGCGACCCGAGCGCACGCACGTGCAAAACGCGCGCTCTGGCCGCGCCCAGAGCACGCACACCAGGTGTTCGACGAAAAGCCAGCGCGTGCTAGAGAGCGTGGGTGGTGCTGGTAGTTCACAGGCCAGGGTTAGGGATAGCTAGGAGGGCAGTGGTCATGCTGGATGGGTCAGGGGCTCAAGTCCACAATGCGAACTAGAAAACATGCCAAAACTGTTCCTGCACACAGGGTGTTCGACATAATGCGATGGTCATCTAGGCAACTCTTGGGGTGGCCAAACTCCCCAGATCCTAGTCTCTTTAGGAGCTAAATAAGGTGGTAAGGTTAGTTTGGCAAAAACAGAAATTTGTTAGTGCAAGTTTTTGAGAAAATCAGTTTTGGGCAGAAACTAAAGGCTATCATTGCATGCACTTAAAATACTCCAATGGGTCCAATCTCCTGGACTTAAGGGTTTGGTAGGGGGGACTATAAGTAGGAAAAAGCTCATGGGCACCAGAGCAAAATAAATTAGGGTTGCTGTACAAATCACCAAACTGGACCAGAATGAAGATGAGGTTGATTCACTCAAATTTTTCAAAGAACATCACTGGGTTTTAGTATAAAGTTGAATTATATGCATCTACTGACATCTCCAAACACTTGTAAGAAGTTTTAAAGGAATATTTAAATAGGTTGCAGTGCAAAAATTCCTACTGGACCAGATTTGAAAAATTGATGTGGAGCTCAAAATCTCCAATAACCAAAAGATATTTTTGCATAAAAGTGATGTGGAAACCTCACATGACATCCCCAAATTTTGGTGAAAATTTTAAATGCATTAATCAAATGGTTGCAATGCAACAGAGACTCCAAATTCATTGAAAAATCATTTTAAAGAATAAAGCTCAGGGGAAAAACAATTATGCAAATAAATCCACTGATAAAGAATTGTTTCATAGAGAGAGTATACAAATCCAATAATACTTTCGGAAAGTTTCCCACTTGAGGTAGAAACCCATAATATCAAAAGGTAAATCTAGACAAATGGAAAAGTTTAATTTCCTGGCAAAATTTTAACTTATAAAACAAGGTCAAAATTTTGGGGTGTCACAACACTACCCCCCCTTAAGAAAAATCTCGTCCTCGAGATTTGTTAAAAGCTGTTTTGAACAAACATTGCTCTTACCAAAAGAAATCATTCTACTGTGCAATAACAACGTATCTAAAGTGAGAGGGCAATAAGTGATGTAAAACCACAGTGTGGTACACTGGCGTTGCGTGGAAAAAAATCCATGGTTGGGGAAAACGAGATATTTCTATGTTGGATACAGTAAATTTAAAATAACTCTAAATTACTGAAATACGCTGGTCGCACCCGAGAGCACAGTGCTCCCTCTGGCTGACAGGTGGACCCAGGGCCCACTGTCGGCCTCTTCTTCTACCTCTGGCTCTCTCTTCTCTCTCGCGTGCTCTCCCGCGCTTCCTCCACCGGTGACGCCTAGCGCGTAGGGCATCTAGGCCGTACTGCGCTAGTGCGCGGCGTGCTAGCTGCCGGTGCAGCGTGCACTCACCTCGCGGGCCAGTGCACTATCGGCACTGCTCGCGGACTCGCCTCCGAACACCGGCGATCGAGCGACGACTGGTGCTGGTGGACCTCGCCCACCGTACACCGATCTCGAGCTATAAAATGATCGCGGTGCTCTTCTCTTCTTCCCCACACCTGGCCTCGCTTCTACTTCTCCTTCCTTCTCCTCCATTGCTGTTAGCAGGAGCTCGAGATGCGGCTCTAATGGCGGAGGCGATGCCGGACTGGTACGTGGTCCTGGTGTGTGGAGGCTTGGCGACGTTGCTGGGGTTCTCCGTGCTCTTGTGCGCGATGATCCTGGATGATCGTCGTGATGCTGCCGCTCGAGTGTTAGCTCTTCGCGGTGGCGGCGATCACGAGGATTAGGTGCGGCATCGAGTGCTAACTGCTGTTGGTGTGATGGGGCAACTCGCGCCCGAATGATTACTCACAAATCTCTCTTACTGAGACTGTGGTGTCCTTGAGTGTGATCAGTTAGTCGCAGAAATGTGTAAGAGGATTTGTAATTAGCGCACGAGGTCGAGTGGTTGTAGTTGTGAGTCTGCTGTTACGGTGCTGCGCGAATAAAAATCTATGTCATGAAGATATATACGCTGCAGCAACTCGGGAAAAGAAATCTCATTACAAAATTTATCGTGAGTGAAAATTAGTTAAATAAAGATTAACAGCAGTAAAATTGCCCACATAATTGAAACCAAATATCTGATCCGTCACACAAATTTTTGGATACCACGTACAAGTTACAACACATAAATAAATACTGGGATAAAAAAATATAGCAATGATGTCTAAAGTGAAAACGGCAAAAGGACACGGTCCTGAGAAAACGTCTCTGGTACTGGGGCACACTCCTCTTTTATCGGGGGAAGCGGGTTGACCAGACGATGAACGCGCCTCTCCTGGTCAGGCCTCAGTGGTCTGCCCATAGCGATCCGAGGATTTAAATCAACGAGGCTCTGGAGATAACCCATTACTCGCTGAGTTAAACGCTCCTGAGCGATAACATACTGGGCAAGGTTGGCCAGTACTGGATCTCTCTCAATTCGTCCACCGGGAAAAGATGCAACTTCTCCGGGTGCTGCACGACTCGGAAAATAATAATATCCTCGTTCGCTGGCATAGGGTACCGCGAATCGAAGACGAGCGAGTGCTTCGCACGCAGCAGCTTCTATGGCCATATGCGGAGTCGGCATGGATTTCCCCATGAAGGAGACTTCCGTCGGGTCCTTGTTTGGGTTTGTGGGAGGGATGCGCACCACTGCCCAATATTTCGAGGTGGATGGGGTGATCCTCGATTTGAGCAACTCGTACTGGGGTGGATGGATGGCACTCATGGTACTGCAGGTAAAGTCCCACAATAATTTAACAAAACTACCCGGGGTGGCATCTGGAGTTCGCAGATAAGTACTGGGGGTCGGCATGGCAAGGAGAAAGGCTGTGAGTGTTGTGCGCAAGACGAGGGGTACTTGGCAAGGTCACGAGGTGGCCTTTTATATAGCACTGGGGCTGGGTTATCCACTGTGGTGAAGGGTAACTAGTTGTCGGTTCTGTTCTATGGGGGTCAGGGTCAAAGCCATAGATACACATATCTGAAAAATGTGACGCATTGCTGTGGGTGTCGACGGGTGGTTTTGGTAGCTGCGCCCGAAATTTAAAAGATGCATCTGTACGCTGACGTACATATGCATAGTTACTACTCCAAAAAAAATAGGGGCGCTCAAGTAGAAAGCATTTAATAATGGTGATACAGGATCACACAATTACAAAGCGTAGGAAAACTAAGGCTTGATACTACTCGAGCGACTTAGTCTACTTCGTTAATGTCTAAATGGGCGGGCCTTGTGGACGCCGAGGTTTCTCCACGGGTTTCACCGTCGGGATTAGCCGGATGAGGTTGAGGGGCTGCAGGGTCGGGGTAATGGTGATGACCATCGCGGGGGTTGTTGGCCACAATCCCGTTGGAATGTGTTCCCAAAAGGCGACGAAGCGTTTCTGGGGACACCAAAGCATTCTGGTTGATGGCTGGGGCAGACCTCAAGGACTCGATCGGGTGTCCGAACAGCACGACTGGGTTGTCGGCGTCGGGCTCCACTTCTCCTCTCGCTGGGGCTCGGCGAACCAGTTCTCCACGAGCTGCGATCAGATCAAGGGTGATTTGATCGAACAGTTGCTCTAGTGCGCTTACATAGCGCACCAGATGCAATAGTGCAGGATCTGTCTCGTGATCTCCGTTGGCAACCTGGGGCGGCCTACCATACCCGTCATGACTGGGGTAGTAGTAGAATGAGCGACAGTTAACTCTGGGCGACAAGTGCCGGAGTTGAACTATAGCTTCTCGAGCTGCCAGTTGGATGGCTTGTGGCTCAAAGGGGGTTGTCCTTCCAGTGAACCTGTAGGGGCGTTCTGGCGATAGACCCCTACCATAGATGTGCACAGTGGCCCAGAACTGACGGCTCTCACCGCTCATGAGTCCTTGGTACACAACATATTCTGGGGGCTCTTCTAATGCATAGGCACGGCGGGTGAGATTTGCGAGCACGGTCACAAAACCTCCAAGGTTGGTTGCTGTGGTCTAATTGTGAACAATGGGGCCAGGCATCGTGGCTTGGTTTGGGGAAAGGGGCTGTGCTGTGCTGGGTTGAGGCTAGCGTGCCCTCTTTATAGAAAAAGGGGACGGAGTCTTCCTTCGTACGCTTGCGAATGAGACGTGTTGGGTGTTGGTCACTGGCGCGCGATCGACGGGCTAGGCTGATAGGTTGGGCATCGTCTGCCGAAAGGCGTCGGGTCACTGTGGGGCTACCTTATACGAGAAGCTTGGCCGGGGCTTGGTTAAGGTCTGGTGGTTTGGTTGACCTAGGTTTATCGACCTGGCTAAGATAGGATTAGCCAATGGTCAGCCTGGCTCTGATACCAAGTCTATCAGGACCGGTTTTTTCGGAATATTAATTTCCCAGAAAACAGCCTTTGTGCTCACCAGTCCCAGGATTACTGTTAGCTGATGAGGCACCAACTTGATACAAGAATTCCAAGCACAGTACAAAATATGTAGTACAAGACCATTGTGGCCTATGAGTACAACACTTGGTTTCTAGTGGTTGATGGCGGAAGCGATTTGTGGTTCATCTGCGTCTATGGGACTCCATTTCCCACAAGAACAGCTGACCAGGATAACTCCTATCTTCGCGAGGCTGCTATCATCATTGCGTAGGTTCCGAGGCTGTCTTCGCAATGCTCATCTCCAAGCATGAAATCTGGCCAAGACAATAGCCAGGGACAAGCCAGTGAGTACGTTTGAATGTACTCGCAAACATTAAGAGCACGGGTATAATATAATAAGGGATAATCATGCTCCGAAATATTCTATGACCACAACGTCTGTCACGAAATAAACGAAATCCATGACGCTCGCAAGCAGGTAAAATATGAATATGCAATACGGAAGTAGAAAATAGAATGCACTGATCGAGTCTGAAGCGACGCCTTGAAAAGGATAATAAGATAAATCATGCCTCAGTTGGGCGTCTGAGCGACACCACATAAAGGGCTTATGAATAAAAGAAGATACCAAGCATGCCACAGTCGGGCGTCTGAGCGACACCACATAAAGGGCTTATGAATAATAAATAAATGACAAACATGCCGCAGTCGGGCGTCTGAGCGACGCAACATAAAGGGCTTATAAAGGATAAATAAATAACAAGCATGCCGCAGTCGGGCGTCTGAGCGACGCCACATAAAGGGCTTATAAATAACAAATAAATAACAAGCGTGCCGCAGTCGGGCGTCTGAGTGACGCCACATAAAGGGCTTATAAATAACAAATAAATAACAAGCATGCCGCAGTCGGGCGTCTGAGCGACGCCACATAAAGGGCTTATATAAGAATAATCACAGTGAATATCCAGGAGGTAGAATCATCCCAGGGATACTCCATAATTCAAGTAATGTAAATGGTTAGTCCATAATAATAATAATCATAATCCTCACGTGCCATAGGTCATAATCGAAGTTCTAGTCTAGCCGTTTCTCCATCCGAAGACCGTCACTATGTTCTAGTTTAGCAGTTTCTCCATCCGAATACCGTTACTATGATCTAGTTTAGCCGTTTCTCCATCCGAATACCATCACTGGACCCATCTCAGACTGTAGTCCTACCCATGGACATGGCTATCCGAATAGATATATCCTCTGTAGAGGGTGTACTCTTTACCCACGAGTAACGGATTTATTTAGTCCATCGGGGCTAATTCCGCCTACGGCCTTTTAATTGAAAACACGCCTGACCTGCACACACCAGCTTAACTTACCGGTGTCTGGAATCACCCACAACACCTGTCAAGCCAAACTCTAAGTGGGGAGGCTACAACCTCGACGTAGCATGGGATCAAATTTATATCGCGCGCTCTAAGGGGTGCCCCCCTCTCGGTCCCAACCGGAAACATCCATGCCCCCGGACCAGGTGGCATACCTACCGGATGCATCCGGTATCTTCCACCATGGCCACTCTGTACGGTGTGTGCTTTGGTAAGGGGTTGATAACCTACTGAACCGTACCCTACCTACGGCAGGGACAAGTGGTAGTACAAAACAAGGAGGGGAAGTTACTGAACAAGACTCGACCTGCGGCCGACTCAGGAGGTCCAAGTATTCTCCGAATGATGAGCATGACAAAAATATTTCCATTAACAGATAAACTCACCACTCATCAAGCCTCACCATGCCATACCAGACTTACTCGTCTCAACGAGGAATTAGGGACAAGCTCGTGTCTACCCAAGACCACGACTTTCCCGGCTTCCTGCCGGTATGCATGGAAAGCTCGCGAGGATGATTACTATCACCAGCATATCCATTTCTAACAGTAAGGCATCTCAAATATGTACTCATGTGTGTGACTGCATCGTCACATAAAATAACGTATGCACCAAGTCACGGTGGTGTTGTAACCGTACCAAAACACCACACAAAAATATTATGCCAGAGTTCAGAATGCTTGCCTTCAAGTGTATGCATGTGGGGGTGTACTTTTTGAAGGTTGCCTTTTCTCCATAATCCTATTTTGAGAAATATTCAAATAACACACATTTCAAAAACAGTACAAAAAGTTGTCCCAAATATTTCTGAAATAAATCTTAAAATAAACTAGATGAAATTTGAGAGAGGTAGGAAAAAGAATCAACTCATTTGGAGTTTTATTTTAAAAGATATAGCCAGTCAAAGTTCTGTTTTAAAAAAACAAAAAAGAAAACACTTCGGGGAAAATACGCTTTCGAAGCAGAGGAGACGTACTCGGGACTTTGCGCTTTCACTTAACCAGAGTGGACGGGCGCGCGGGTCACTGACAGTGGGTCCTGGGGGCCCACTGGTCAGGTTTGACTAGTCCTTTTCTCCCTCCTCTTTCTCTGCCCGAACGGAGGCGGGGCTCCGGCGATCGCCGTCGACGAACGGCGGCTCCTCGAGGGCACCCGAGGGCAGGGATGGACCCGCCTGACCGGGGCGGTCCTTCCGGTGGTCGTTGGGTCGACGATGGTGGAAGGAGTCGCCGGCGGCGAGCTCCGCGGCGGAGGGGGCTACGGGAGTGAATGGGGGTTTGGGCTCCGGTGGTCTCCGATCGAGGCTGAGACGCTGGGCAGCTCCGCAAGTACAAGGGGAAGCGGGTGGTGGTGTTGGATGGGCGGGGGATTGTCTGGTTGCGACGAACGGCACCGGAAGGCAGCGGTGGCCGAACCGGCCGGAGGTGGGGGAGATGGCCTCTTCCGGTCAATCCACGGCTAGGGGAGCACTAGGGGGGAGGCCTGAGGTCGTCTGAGTGCTCGGAGGGGCTCGGGGGCCTCCTTTAATAGCGCGACGGGGCTGGCTCCGCGGTGGTGGATAAGAACGATGGCGATTCGCCGTTCTGTAGCTGCAGGGCGTCGTGGCGGCGACGAGCGCGTGCCGACGAGTATGTGGATAGGCTCGGGCTGTTCCCAGGGGGCAGCTGGCGCGCACGGGTGGTTTGTGCGGCGCCGCCCACGGCAGAGCCCGCTGCCGACGCCGGTGTTCCGCCAAAGGCTTCTGACGGTGGCGCTGTAGGGCGCCAGGGTTGGCTTGGAGGGTACTGGCGAGTGGGCGAGGGTAGTGCGTGGCTCTGCGGGCGAGTAAGGGCCAGGGGCGGGACGCGGCGACCCGAGCGCACGCACGTGCAAAACGCGCGCTCTGGCCGCGCCCAGAGCACGCACACCAGGTGTTCGACGAAAAGCCAGCGCATGCTAGAGAGCGTGGGTGGCGCTGGTAGTTAACAGGCCAGGGTTAGGGATAGCTAGGAGGGCAGTGGACATGTTGGATGGGTCAGGGGCTCAAGTCCACAATGCAAACTAGAAAACATGCCAAAACTATTCCTGCACACAGGGTGTTCGACAGAATGCCATGGTCATCTAGGCAACTCTTGGGGTGGCCAAACTCCCCAGATCCTAGTCTCTTTAGGAGCTAAAGAAGGTGGTAAGGTTAGTTTGGCAAAAACAGAAATTTGTTAGTGCAAGTTTTTGAGAAAATCAGTTTTGGGCAGAAACTAAAGGCTATCATTGGATGCACTTAAAATACTCCAATGGGTCCAATCTCCTGGACTTAATGGTTTGGTAGGGGGGACTATAAGTAGGAAAAAGCTCATGGGGACCAGAGCAAAATAAATTAGGGCTGTTGTACAAATCACCAAACTGGACCAGAATGAAGATGAGGTTGATTCACTCAAATTTTTCAAAGAACATCACTGGGTTTTAGTGTAAAGTTGAATTATATGCATCTACTGACATCTCCAAACACTTGGAAGAATTTTTAAAGGAATATTTAAATAGGTTGCAATGCAAAAATGCCTACTGGACCAGATTTGAAAAATTGATGTGGAGCTCAAAATCTCCAATAACCAAAAGATATTTTTGCATAAAAGTGATGTGGAAACCTCACATGACATCCCCAAATTTTGGTGAAAATTTTAAATGCATTAATCAAATGGTTGCAATGCAACAGAGACTCCAAATTCATGAAAAAATCATTTGAAAGAATAAAGCTCAGGGGAAAAACAATTATGCAAATAAATCCACTGATAAAGAATTGTTTCATAGAGAGAGTATACA
The DNA here is from genome assembly GCF_018294505.1 of Triticum aestivum. Taxonomy (NCBI): domain Eukaryota; kingdom Viridiplantae; phylum Streptophyta; class Magnoliopsida; order Poales; family Poaceae; genus Triticum; species Triticum aestivum. The sequence continues at coordinate 151,047,068 of NC_057799.1, read as the reverse complement.
AATCCAATAATACTTTCGGAAATTTTCCCACTTCAGGTAAAAACCCATAATATCAAAAGGTAAATCTAGACAAATGGAAAAGTTTAATTTCCTTGCAAAATTTTAACTTATAAAACAAGGTCAAAATTTTGGGGTGTCACACTTCGACTCCTCCAACAATGAAGTTGGATATGAAGCACTTCTGTACGGGTTGCGTATGGCCATTTCACTCGGCGTCTATCGCCTCATGATCTATGGCGACTCAGATTTAGTGGTCAATCAAGTGATGAAGGAGTGGGATGTCAGAAGCCCAGCTATGACTGGCTATTGTAATGCAGTGAGAAAGTTAGAGAAGAAGTTTGAGGGGTTAGAGCTCCATCACATACCCCGACTGAAAAATCAAGCAGCCGATGATCTAGCGAAGATAGGTTCCAAGAGGGAAGCCATTCCTAGCAATGTGTTCTTGGAACATATTCATTCACTTTCAGTTCAAGAAGATCCTTTCACTGAAGAGCCCCCACAACCAAAGAGTGCCACTGATCCGACTGAAGTCGAAGTCCCAGCCGTGGTCGACTTGATCATGGAGGTTTTGGTCATCACTCCCGACTGGACAGTACCGTATATCGCGTACATTCTTTGAAAGGAACTCCCAGAGGATGAAGAAGAGGCTCGGCAGATTGTCCGCCGATCCAAAGCCTTTACTGTAATAAGAGGACAGTTGTTCAGAGAAAGTGTGACTGGAGTCTGCCAGAAATGCATAACACCAGAAGAAGGTCGGGTGATCCTCAATGACATCCACTCGGGGACCTGCGGTCACCATGCGTCCTCTCGGACCATTGTGGCCAAAGCTTACCGAGCGGTATTTTATTGGCCACGAGCAAATGAGATGGCAAAAGAAATAGTCGACAAATGTGAAGGTTGCCAGTTTTACTCCAACATGTCTCACAAGCCTGCATCAGCCCTGAAGACCATTCCACTCGTCTGGCCCTTTGCTGTTTGGGGATTGGATATGGTTGGACCTCTGAGGACTGGTAGGAGCGGCTTCACTCATGTGCTTGTGGCAGTCGACAAGTTCACCAAATGGATTGAAGCCAAGCCTATCAAAAACCTTGAAGCCAGTACTGCTGTCAGCTTCATCAGAGAGTTAACATTCAGATATGGTGTTCTGCACAGCATCATCACTGACAATGGGTCGAACTTTGATTCAGACGAGTTCAGAGCCTTCTGTGCTTCCCAAGGTACTCGAGTCGACTATGCTTCAGTCGCCCACCCCCAGTCGAATGGACAAGCTGAAAGAGCAAACGGATTCTCAAACGACTGAAACCAGCAGGCGCCTGGGTCGATGAACTTCCATCAGTGCTTTGGGGATTGGTGACGACTCCCAATCGGTCGACTGGCCGAACTCCATTCTTCCTGGTCTATGGAGCTGAGGCAGTACTTCCGAGTGACTAGCTCCACAATGCACCCCGAGTCGAGCTTTTCTCAGAAGATGAAGCAGAACAGGCACAGCAAGATGCAGTTGATCTCCTGGAAGAGGAAAGAGAGATGGCCTTGATCCGGTCGACCATCTAGCGGCAAGACCTGCGTCAATTTCACGCCAGAAACGTGAGGGGTCGAGCATTTCAAGAGGGAGACTTGGTTCTTTGAATGGATCAGCAGAAACCACACAAGCTTGCTCCTGCTTGGGAAGGCCCTTCATCGTCACCAGAGTGCTCCACAACGGAGCATACCACCTTTACAACGTCGAACACAAGAAAGACGAGCCACGCGCTTGGAATGCGGAGCTGCTCCGCCCCTTTTACACTTAAGCATTCAGACTGTTGAGATGTAATAAGAAATACCTTCTAGTTTGATTATCAAAGACACAGTTTTACAGTCTCATAAATGATTGTTGTTCCTTTTTTATTCTCTAAATCCCCCAGTGGGTGGCTTAGCTGCGAACCCGTTTCGCCTAAGTTTGAAAAATCCTACCGAGTGGTGAGGAAGCCTCTCACTCGGGGGCTTAGCTGCAGTCCAGTACTCGCCTAAGTTTGAAAAATCCTACCGAGTGGTGAGCAAGCCTCTCACTCGGGGGCTTAGCTGCAGTCCAGTACTCGCCTAAGTTTGAAAAATCCTACCGAGTGGTGAGCAACCCTCCCACTCTGGGGCTTAGCTGCAGTCCAGTACTCACCTAAGTTTGAAAAATCCTATTGAGTGGCGAGCAACCCTCCCACTCGGGGGCTTAGCTGCAGTCCAGTACTCGCCTAAGTTTGAAAAATCCTACCGAGTGGTGAGCAACCCTCCCACTCGGGGGCTTAGCTGCAGTCCAGTACTCGCCTAAGTTTGAAAAATCCTACCGAGTGGTGAGCAACCCTCCCACTCGGGGGCTTAGCTGCAGTCTAGTACTCGCCTAAGTTTGAAAAATCCTAACGAGTGGTGAGCAACCCTCCCACTCGAAGGCTTAGCTGCAGTCCAGTACTCGCCTAAGTTTGAAACACATCCCTATCCGCAAGGACGACGCGGTGCAGGTCGACTGCAACCTTCTCCACGGAGCTATGTCACAAGTACAACATACACTCCATCCCTATCCGCAAGGGCGACGAGGTGCCGATTGGCTGCAACCTTCTCCTCGAAGCTACGTCACAAGTACAACGTACGCTCCATCTCTATCCGCAAGGACGACGACATGCAGGTCGACTGCAACCATCTCCTCGGAGCTACGTCACAAGTACAATGTACGCTCCATCCCTATCCGCAAGGACGACGAGGTACAGGTCAACTTCAACCTTTTCCTTGGAGCTACGCCACAAGTATAACGTACGCTCCATCCCTATCCGCAAGGTCGACGAGATGCAGGACGACTGGAATCTCCTCCTGAGAGCTGCATCTCAAGTACAAAGGTTATTCCGAGTGAAGTACAAGTTCCACTCGACAGCAAACACAAGCATATTCGGAGATAAACCAAATTCAGATAAATCCTAAGGCTCCAGACCGCGGATTAAAGTACTCGGACATCAAGCCCGAAGGAGTTTAACGGCTACAAAATCACTCGGCATTCCGAGGCAAATTTAAGGTGAGGCATAGAAGTTTGTTCACTCCGCAGGAGGAGGGCTAGCAGGCTCGACGAATTCGTCCAGGTTGATTCCGTCGGCAATCCGAGTGGCAGCAGCAATGAAGGTCTCCATGAAAGATTGGAAGTCGTGCTTCTTGGTATTGGCAACCTTGATCGCTATCAGCTTCTCTTCTCGCGCTTCCTTGCAGTGGACACGAACCAGGGACAGAGCCACATCAGCGCCGCACCGGGCAGAAGACTTCTTCTATTCTTGCACTCGACCAGGAACCTCATTAAGCCGAGTGTAACGCCCCGGATTCGTTGCGCCAGGTGTCTTCGAGTTATTCGTCGTTGTTGCCATATCATTTGCTTGCGTGTTGCATCTTGCCATGTCATCATCTGCATTGCATCCTCATGTTTTCAAAACTTGCATCCGGTCTTTTTCCGCGTTGTCCGTTTCGCGATCCGACACTCCCACACGCGCCCGTCACCCCTCTCAGACCTTGTTTCGTGAGCGGGAGAAAAACGCTCTCAAAATGGGCCGAGATTTGCTGAGTGGCCTTGGTATATCTCCGGTAGACCGCCCGTCAAATTTCGTTCCATTTGGAGGCCGTTTGATGCACCAACGGTTAACCGCGTACCCCGCAAAGCCCCTTTTGTCTTGCAGCCCAACACCCCTCCAAATCAGCCCACTAACCCATCTAACTCCCCTCCATGCTCTCGGTCGTCCGACCACAATTGTGTGGGTGAAAACCGCACCTCATTTGGACTCTCCTAGCTCCCTCTACCTATAAATATGTCTTCTCCCCCGAAATTCTCGGTCTAACCCTAGCCTCCACTACCTCCGCCGCTGGACACGTCCGCCGCCACCGGACGAAAGCGCCGCCACCCGCAGCCAATGGCATCGTGCCACGTCGCCCCGCGCCATCCCCGCGGCCGCGGCCCGCCGAGCCCATCGCGGGCCCGCGCGAGCCCGATCGCGCGAGCCCGACCGCGCCCGTCGCCCCGAGTGCCCTAGCCTTCGCCCCGCCGCCTTCGCCCGTCCGCGGCCGCGACCCCGCGCCTCGCCGCCCTGCGCCCCTACGCTCCAGTCGCCGCCCGCCTCCGGTGCCAGCGCGCGGCCCGACCCGCGCCCGAGATCAGCCACCACCTCCCGCTCGCCCGTCCTCCGCCGCCGTCTGGCCTCGCCTCCGCCGCCGTAGGTGCCGGATCCGGCAAGGAGCGCCTCGGATCCGGTCCCCCTCTGTCCTCTCCGGCCGTCTTGCTCCTCTCCAGCCACGTCCCCGGCCAACTCCGGCGAAGTCCCCCGGATCGGGACGAGATCCACCAACCCCGTCATCCAAACGCCTCCCCGCGCCCGGATCTCTCCGTCCCGGAACGTCCCCGTCCACTTTTCCTGCGAGGTGATTTACCTCCAAGTCCCTGAAAACTCATGATATGTGTGCACCTTCGACCTGCTGTAACTTCTTGCACATAGCTCCGTTTTGCGTGCATGATATATCGAAATGTTCACCATGAGATGCTCTTCACTTTGTTCCATTGTGACATGCTTGTTTGAATCCATCTTGATGCCCTTATCATCGTTGCAAAAGTGCTATATGATGTTAACTGCTGTCTGTTTACAGAACTTGCTGTTTTGTCATTTCGTTGCATTTTGTGTGTGCATCCGATGTGCATGAGCTCTACATGTGTTTTGAACTACATCATCCCATATTTACAGTGGTGCTTGTATTCTATTTTTGTGATCTATGGGGTGACTAGCACAAGCATGCAAAGTAGCCTCCATGATGTTGCTGATTTCTGTAGCCTTCATTTCTGCTGTCTGTAGCTGTAACATTGTTATGCCATATAAACCTGCTATCATCATGAGTTCTATGCATAATCTGGAGATGTTCACTAAGGATGTTTTGTTATACTTGTTATGATATATCCATCCATGACATTCGTTGCATTTATAGCCTGCTGTAGCTTGTTGCAAACTTGCTCTCAAATTACTAAATAATGTTGCTGTCAGCCTGTTAACATTAAGTTCAGTTTTGACATGTGTTTTGCTAGTGATCCATGCACCCTATGAACTTGCTCTTGCCTTGCTTAGCTTCATATTTATGCGATCTTACTGTTGGTTGACTTCACAGGCCATGTATTGCTCTGTGGTGAGTGGTTCAAGCTCACGAACATGCATACTTATCGTTGTTCCTGCCATGTACGGTTATTTTCAGTCTGAATCTGTCATATTACTTGCCACGTTTGCATGGGTGCTACCATCTTTTCTGTTGATCCTTGGAATTAGTTCACTAACGGAGTTTTGTTCTTTGTCTCTAGTACTATCATGCCATGCTTTCATTTCCCATGATATATTCCTGTAGCATTTTGTTTGATAGCTCTAAACATTGCAACCTGATATTATTTCTGCCATGTCCTCGAATTCTGTAGTCTGTGAATCTGTTATTATTTGCAATCTTGTCATGTTCTTTTGAGCATGTTCTAGTTGTTTTTGGGGATAGCTCAGTATTCATGTTTTGTAATGATTTACCTGTACATCATGTCCATGCCTTTTTCTCTCATGTTGGAGTGCTGTAGCTTGTTGTTTTGATGCTTGCTAGATGCCTAGTTGCTGTTTCAGACAGATTGTTGTTATATCTTGTTTGGAGTGTGTGTTGCACTGTTGCTCCGTTTTGAGCATGCTCTATATGAAACTTGCTTAGTATTGCATGTAGTTTCATATTATCGTGTTGCATCCTTGTTTTGAGGTGTTTGCTTGATGTTTGTATACATTTTACATCAATGCCATGTTTAACTTGTTTTGCTCATATCTTCTAGGCCGTAGCTCCGAACTAAATGAACTTTATATGTAACTTGACTAGAATTTCGTGTAGATCATTTTGGTGCATCTTAACTTGCTGTTTAACAACTTGAACATAAGGTTTATTCAGATCTGGACCAATTTCGAAATTTGCATACGAGGACTTACCGGATTTGTTATATGTTAGTTCCAGCCTCATTTAAACTTGTTTTGATGTATTGTTCTTGTATGCATCATCTCTTGCCATTAGTAGCTTCATGTAGCCTTGTCATGCATCATACTTAGTTGAGCATCATGCCTTGTTCATGTGTGGTTTGTTTACCATGTTGTGTGCTTCTTCTCGATAGTTCCCGTTCCGTTGCGATCGTGAGGATTCGTTCGTCTACGCTTGGTTCTTCTTTGTGGCTTCATCTTCTTCATGGACTCGTTCTTCTTCCTAGCGGGATTTCAGGCAACATGACTGTCACCTTGGATCTCATTACTATCATTGCTATGCTAGTAGCTTCGTTCTATTTCTATGTTGCGCTACCTATCACTTGCTCTTCAAGCCTCCCAAATTGCCATGAACCTCTAACCTTTGTCACCCTTCCTAGCAAACCATTGTTTGGCTATGTTACCCCTTTTGCTCAGCCCCTCTTATAGCGTTGCTAGTTGCAGGTGAAGATGAAGAAGTTTGTTCCATGTTGGAACATGGATATCATGAATTTTGTTGGGATATCGCAATATCTCTTATTTAATTAAAGCTTCTATATACTTGGTAAAGGATGGAAGGCTCGGACTTATGCCTGGTGTTTTGTTCCACTCTTGCCGCCCTAGTTTCCATCATACCGGTGTTATGTTCCTTGATTTTGCGTCCCTTACGCAGTCGGGTGATTTAAGGGACCCCCTTGACAGTTCGTTTTGAATAAAACTCTTCCAGCAGGGCCCAACCTTGGTTTCACATTTGCCTCACCTAGCCTTTTTCCCTTGGGAGTCGTGCATCCCGAGGGTCATCCTTATTTTAACCCCCCGGGCCAGTGCTTCTCTAAGTGTTGGTCCGAACCGAGCTGCCTGCGGGGCCACCTCGGGGAAACTCGAAGTCTGGTTTTACTCGCAGCTAGTCTCATCCGGTGTTGCCCCGAGAATGAGATATGTGCAGCTCCTATCGGGATTGTCGGCGCATCGGGCGGCTTTGCTGGTCTTGTTTTACCATTGTAGAAATGTCTTGTAAACCGGGATTCCGAGACTGATCGGGTCTTCCCGGGAGAAGGAATATCCTTCGTTGTCCGTGAGAGCTTATAATGGGCTAAGTTGGGACACCCCTGCAGGGTATTATCTTTCGAAAGCCGTGCCCGCGGTTATGTGCCAGATGGGAATTTGTTAATGTCCGGTTGTAGAGAACTTGACACTTGCCTTAAATAAAATGCATCAACCGCGTGTGTAACCGTGATGGTCTCTTTTCGGCGGAGTCCGGGAAGTGAACACGGTTTCTGGGTTATGTTTGATGTAAGTAGGAGTTCAGGATCACTTCTTGATCATTGCTAGCTTCACGACCGTTCCGTGGCTCCTCTTCTCGCTCTTATGTGCGTATGTTAGACACCATATATGCTTAGTCGCTGCTGCAACCTCACCACATTACCCCTTCCTTACCCATTAAGCTTTGCTAGTCTTGATACCCATGGTAATGGGATTGCTGAGTCCTCGTGGCTCACAGATTACTACAAGAACAGTTGCAGGTACAGGTTTTGCGATGATCATGACGCGAGAGCGATGTTTCTTGTTTTGGAGTTCTTCTTCTGCTTCTTCTTCGATCAGGGGATAGGTTGCAGGTCGGCAGCCTGGGTTAGCGGGTGGATGTCGTTTGAGTTTCTGTTTGTGTTTCATCCGTAGTCGGATCTCGATCTTATGTATGATGTATTGATGTATTCTTGCGGCATCTGTATGCCTTATGTATGTATCCCCAATTATTATGTAATGTTGATGTAATGATATCCACCTTGCAAAAGCGTCTTCAAGATGCGCTTCTATCCTTGGTGGGACCTTCGAGTTTCTTTAGGATAGGGCCGCATCTTGGGCGTGACAAGTTGGTATCAGAGCCTCGACCGACCCTAGGAGCCCCCTTGATTTATCGTTTGGTTTGGCCATTGTTGAGTCTAGAAGAAAACTGTTTTCGGAGTCTAGCTATATCGGAGAGTAGGATTTCTTTTACTCCTCAGCCCCTTCGTCGCTCTGGTGAGGAATCTTGACGTAGGAGTTTTGACTTACTTCTCTTCCCCTTCAAATTTTTCTTTAGGATGACGCGGTTAGCTTTTGTTCGTTGTCCATCCTCTTTTCAATCCGGCGCATTTCTCTTCGAGTGGTTTCGATCCTCGTCATCTTTTGCAAGACCAGTCCTTAGTGCTTTCTCAACCGACGTTGTTTCCCATCTGAAGTTGTCCTTGTTTTTCCCACCCGCCCACCCCTTTTTCTTCTCAGAGCCGGAGCCCATAATCGAGTATCCATCCTACTCGTGCAAAGTCTTTGCTTTCTTTCCCCAATTATTTCAACTCTTCAAGTTATTCGTCGGTTCTCCCTTCCTAGTTGCCTTTGTTTTTCCCGCCCTCCCACCCCTTTTTCTTCCCGGAGCTTGAGTCTCTTTCGAGCATCAATTTCATTCGTGTGGAGCCTCTTCAGTCTTCCCTCAATTATTTCAACCGGTGAATTCTCGCCTAGTTAATCATTGTTCATCTCATTTCCTTTTTCGGTGGATCCAATTCAAGTTTTTTCAGGTTGATCATATTCTTTCCCTTGGATCAAGTGTTTTCCTTGCTCGTTCGCCTCTCGCCAGTTCATCCTTCCGGAGTGTTGAAGACATCTCAGAAGATTCGTGTTTGCATCCATCTAATTCGAGGTTGTCACCTCATTCAAATCTTTCAATCGTCCCGGTGCATCATTTCTAATTCAACAATCCTTGCCTATGGTGTTTCTTTTCAATGGGCCCTAACCCACAGGTCTTTTCCCAGGATCTTACCTGACTCTTCTAATTTCCCGGGGTTATTCTCAAATCCTTTTCGAAGTGGACGTAAGTATGAATTTCATTAGTCAGACGCTTTTCCAAGATCAATTTCAAATTATTTTCATTGTTGACTCTACCTCTTCGTTTTCATTCTCCCGGAGTATCTCAACAATTTTGGTGTTCTTTCTCGTCGTCATTCTCAACATTTGAAGACCGAAGAAGAGTTTCTCTTAAATCTTGTTCGTTCTCCCAAAAATTCATGTCGCTAGCTTGATGCTATCCGCTCATATTGTTTCTAGTCGTGCAACTTTTTTCATCCATCCAGAGTATTTCAGGAGTTGCTTTCTCTCTCGATCATCCGAAGGCCATCTTTTCGGAATATTTCTTCGTTCCAAGTTTTCAGCTCTGTTCGTTCCAATATTTGCAGCGGCTCCTCGTTCAAGCATTCTTCAATCAGTTCGCGATCCCTTCGTTCTCTTGTCTCTTAATTCCCTCAAGTATCTTTGTGTTTTTCCAATTCTTTCCGGTGATTCATTCTCTTTTCGTCATTCGTTTCAATTCCTACGGTGCTTCGTTCAAGATTTCTTTTCTGTTGTTATCATATCAATTCATTCGTTCTTTCCAGCCCTACCGGGGATTCACGAAGACTTTCTTAAGTTTTGCCCTATATCCCCCCATTATCTTTCCAACAAGAATAAGTCGTATGCAAATCCATTGTTCCTCATCAATTTAATTGGTGGAGGATAAGCATAACATAATCCTTATTCTTCTTTCTTCAAGTGGTTTTATCTATTCTTTTCGGAGATTGTTCATCTTATCACATTCTCGGTTCAAAGTGTTTTCATCTGTTCTTGTCCGGAGTTCCAAGCTCTCGCCGATTTCGTCGCAAACCTCCATCTAAATCATCGCAAGGATTTAATCTTAACCCTTTCATCCTTCAATTTTATCTCGTCATTCTTTTGTTACCGGAGTTCATCACGGTGGCTCGTCATGATTTAATTCATTCTTCAAGTGTTCATCAAGATTCTTATAGGCGTAGCTCAAGTATCTTCTTCTTGCTTCTCAAAGTGCAATTAATTCTCCATATTCTTCTGAAGTGGAGTTTTGCATTTCCTCGTTCTTCTCAGCTTTTCAATTTTTTCCGCTTGTGGTAGGTTACCACCTCATAATTTTGAGATGTTATCCCTAAGTCCACAACAAGCTTATTCTTTTCGTTGTTGAATTTCCAACAACTCCGTTCAATGTTTTCTTCTAAGGATGCTCTCTATTTCATTCATGGTAGAAGTTGTCATCTTCTTCCCCGTTCTTCTCATTCCACTCTTTCAAGTCTTCCAGAGGTTTTGTGTCGTTCCTCAAGTCAAGTATCGTTCCATTTCTCAAGTTCATGTTCTATTCTTTACTTGTTTAGCCGGAGTGCTGCATAAATTACTTCGTTATTATTCCTTTTCTATCTTGTCCTAACCGGAGTGGTTTCAAATTCAGCCTTATTCCTTGAGCTTTTGCTTCTTGTCTCGTTCAACATTCCTTTTTTTTCCTACTCGAGTGTTCTTGACTTTGTTCATCCTCACTCTTTTGTTCTTATTTCACCTCATCCCTTTTTCCTTCCGTCTCGGTCCTAAGATCTCGGGACGAGATCTCTTGTTAGTGGAGGAGTGTTGTAACGCCCCGGATTCGATGCGCCAGGTGTCTTCCAGTTATTCGTCGTTGTTGCCATATCATTTGCTTGCGTGTTGCATCTTGCCATGTCATCATCTACATTGCATCCTCATGTTTTCAAAACTTGCATCCGGTCTTTTTCCGCGTTGTCCGTTTCGCGATCCGACACTCCCACACGCGCCCGTCGCCCCTCTCAGACCTTGTTTCGTGAGCGCGAGAAAAACGCTCTCGGAATGGGCCGAGATTTGCCGAGTGGCCTTGGTATATCACCGGTAGACCGCCCGTCAAATTTTGTTCCATTTGGAGGCCGTTTGATGTCCCAACGGTTAACTGCGTACCCCGCAAAGCCCCTTTTGTCTTGCAGCCCAACACCCCTCCAAATCAGCCCACTAACCCATCTAACTCCCCTCCATGCTCTCGGTCGTCCGATCACGATTGTGTGGGCGAAAACCGCACCTCATTTGGACTCTCCTAGCTCCCTCTACCTATAAATATGTCTTCTCCCCCGAAATTCTCGGTCTAACCCTAGCCTCCACCTACCTCCGCCGCCGGACACGTCCGCCGCCACCGGACGAAATCGCCGCCGCCCCGCAGCCACTGGCATCGCGCCACGTCGCCCCACGCCGTCCCCGCGGCCACGGCCCGCCGAGCCCATCGCGGGCCTGCGCGAACCCGACCGTGCCCGCCGCCCCGAGCGCCCCAGCCTTCGCCCCGCTGCCTTCGCCCGTCCGTGGCCGCGAACCCGCGCCTTGCCGCCCCGCGCTCCTCCACTCCGGTCGCTGCCCGCCTCCGCTCGCCCACCCTCCGCCGCCGTCTGGCCTCGCCTCCGCCGCCATGGGCGCCGGATCCGGCGAGGAGCGCCTCGGATCCGGTCCCCCTTCGTCCTCTCCGGCCGTCTTCCTCCTCTCCGGTCACGTCCCCGGCCAACTCCGGCGAAGTCCCCCGGATCGGGACGAGATCCACCAACCCCGTCATCCAAACGCCTCCCCGCGCCCGGATCTCTCCGTCCCGGAACGTCCCCGTCCAATTTTCTTGCGAGGTGATTTTCGTCCAAGTCCCTGAAAACTCATGATATGTGTGCATCTTCGACCTGCTGTAACTTCTTGCACATAGCTCCTTTTTGCATGCATGATATGTCGAAATGTTCATCATGAGATTCTCTTCACTTTGTTCCATTGTGCCGTGCTTTTTTGAATCCATGTTGATGCCCTCATCATCGTTGCAAGACTGCTATATGATGTTAACTGTTGTCTGTTTACAGAACTTGCTGTTTTGTCATTTTCGTTGCATTTTGTGTGTGCATCCTATGGGCATGAGCTCTACATGTGTTTTGAACTACATCATCCCATATTTACAGTGGTGCTTGTCTTGTATTTTTGTGATCTATGTGGTGACTAGCACAAGCATGCAAAGTAGCCTCCATGATGTTGCTGATTTCTGTAGCCTTCATTTTTGCCAAGTCTGTAGCTGTAACATTGTGATGCCATGTAAATCTGCTGTCACCATGAGTTCTATGCATAATCTGGAGATGTTCACTAAGGGTGTTTTGTTATACTTGTTATGCTCTATCCATCCATGCTCTCGGTTGCATTTTTAGCCTGCTGTAGCTTGTTGCAAAATAATGTTGCTGTCAGCCTGTTAACATTAACTTCAGTTTTGACATGTGTTTTGCTAGTGATCGATGCACCCTATGAACTTGCTCTTGCCATGCTTAGCTTCATTGCTATGCTAGTTGCTTCGTTCTATCGCTATACTGCGCTACCTATCACTTGCTCTTCAAGCCTCCCAAATTGCCATGAACCTCTAACCTTTGTCACCCTTCCTAGCAAACCATTGTTTGGCTATGTTACCGCTTTTGCTCAGCTCCTCTTATAGCGTTGCTAGTTGCAGGTGAAGATGAAGAAGTTTGTTCCATGTTGGAACATGGATATCATGAATTTTGTTGGGATATCACAATATCTCTTATTTAATTAAAGCTTCTATATACTTGGTAAAGGGTGGAAGGCTCGGCCTTATGCCTGGTGTTTTGTTCGACTCTTGCCACCCTAGTTTCCATCATACCGGTGTTATGTTCCTTGATTTTGCGTCCCTTACGCGATCGGGTGATTTATGGGACCCCCTTGACAGTTCACTTTGAATAAAACTCTTCCAGCAAGGCCCAACCTTGGTTTCACATTTGCCTCACCTAGCCTTTTTCCCTTGGGAGTCGCGCATCCCGAGGGTCATCTTTATTTTAACCCCCCGGGCCAGTGCTTCTCTAAGTGTTGGTCCGAACCGAGCTGCCTGCGGGGCCACCTCGGGGAAACTCGAAGTCTGGTTTTACTCGTACCTAGTCTCATCCGGTGTTGCCCTGAGGACGAGATATGTGCAGCTCCTATCGGGATTGTCGGTGCATCGGGCGGCTTTGCTGGTCTTGTTTTACCAATGTCGAAATGTCTTGTAAACCGGGATTCCGAGACTGATCGGGTCTTCCCGGGAGAAGGAATATCCTTCGTTGTCCGTGAGAGCTTATAATGGTCTAAGTTGGGACACCCCTGCAGGGTATAAGCTTTCGAAAGCCGTGCCCGCGGTTATGTGGCAGATGGGAATTTGTTAATGTCCGCTTGTAGAGAACTTGACACTTGACTTAAATAAAATGCATCAACCGCGTGTGTAACCGTGATGGTCTCTTTTCGGCGGAGTCCGGGAAGTGAACACGGTTTTGGGTTATGTTTGATGTAAGTAGGAGTTCAGGATCACTTCTTGATCATTGCTAGCTTCACGACCGTTCCGTTGCTCCTCTTCCCGCTCTTATGTGCGTATGTTAGACACCATATATGCTTAGTCGCTGCTGCAACCTCACCACTTTACCCCTTCCTTACCCATTAAGCTTTGCTAGTCTTGATACCCGTGGTAATGGGATTGCTGAGTCCTCGTGGCTCACAGATTACTACAACAACAGTTGCAGGTACAGGTTTTGCGATGATCATGACGCGAGAGTGATGTTACTTGTTTTGGAGTTCTTCTTCTTCTTCTTCTTCGATCAGGGGATAGGTTCCAGGTCGGCAGCCTGGGCTAGCAGGGTGGATGTCGTTTGAGTTTCTGTTTGTGTTTCATCCGTAGTCGGATGTCGATCTTATGTATGATGTATTCTTGCGGCATCTGTATGCCTTATGTATGTATCCCCAATTATTATGTAATGTTGATGTGATGATATCCACCTTGCAAAAGCGTCTTCAAGATGCGCTTCTATCCTTGGTGGGACCTTCGAGATCCTTTAGGATAGGGCCGCATCTTGGGCGTGACACCGAGTCATCAGAGACTCGAGGGCATTCTGGAGCATCGCCCTTGGCCAGAGAGTTGTGTCGATCCGCGACATTGACACTTTCAGTCGAGCAAGATAGTCGACAACACCAGCAACGCGAGATTCCAGTCGGAGCATGTTCATGGCATCTTCGTCCTTCACTGGAGAGCGGATGGGGTCCAAGCTTGTCTCAACACGCCCAGTCTCTTCCTTGAAGTTCTGGCAAAATTCTGCACGCACAATTCAAAGATGAGTCAGTGGTCGTATGTCGAGTCGACAGTAACAAGTCAGTCGGGTCGAAGAAAATACCTTCAAGCATGACGAACAACTTCTTAGCAAGACCTCCCAGATAGTTCTCCAGATCGTCCCTCTTGCGAGCAATGCCTTCCATCTTCTCATTCAGATTGTTCTTGTCCTTCTTCAGGTGAGTCGCTTCCTTATTGGCTTCATCAAGGGCAGTTTTCAGCTCGGCGTTTTCTTCCTCCAGTTTGCCGACTGATGCTAGCTTCTATTCAGCGAGTGCAGTTTTCTCATCAGCTGTTTTCTGTGTGGCCGCAAGATCTTGATCCTTTTTCGCCAGAGGTTGGTTTAGTTTCTCTAAAAGAAACAATGCTCGGTTCAGAAAAAGCAAAATAAAATCCGGTTCAGAGACAACTCAGTCGACAAGTTTTTTCTTACCAGGGGCTTCATCCTTGGCTTTCTGCGGATTTGTCTTGGCCAGCTCCAGATCGAGGTTGAGTTGAATCTGCTTCTTCTCCAGGTCAGCAAAACGAGCTCCAAGTTCACAAGATTTCTGTAATCAAAGGATAGTCAGTCGACAGATGGAAAGACTGGTTACTTCAGAGCAATGGTCTCATAAATTCAGCAAGATCTAAGACTACTGCCGAATCAGACATCCAACAGTAGTCTCGGGGACTACACCTAGTGGGTGCACTTAGCGTGCCCCCACTAGTCCAGTTTCCACTCGACGTGGTCTGTCTAGGCCGAGTGTAAAAAAAAGACGCAAGTTGTTCTCAGACCGTAGTCAACTGCCCGCAGTCGACCATGGTCTCAGAGACTACACCCAGTGGGTGCACTTAGCGTGCCCCCACTGGTTCAGGTTCCACTCGACATGGCCCGACCAGGCCGAGGGAGAAAATTCCAATTCTAAGACTACAGTCGACTGCCCGCAGTCAACTATAGACTCGGGGACTACACCCAGTGGGTGCACTCAGCGTGCCCCCACTAGTTCAAAGATCAAGTCGACTCAAGATACAAGTTTGCTCAGTGGCAAACAAAAACACCCAGTGGGTGTACAAATGCGGAACGCAGACAGATGAAAAGATTTTTCAAAGGAAGTTTTCAGGTAGCATATCCTAACAGAACAAGTGGCAAGCTAAAGAGTCAGTCGGTGATCAACCAACCTGGACGTTGCTCTGAAGGGCTGAGCTGGCGTCGTAAGCCGCTTGGCTGGCTTCCCGGACCATCTTCATCTGCTCCATCATGATGCCCGCCTGGCGTATGGCTTCCTTGGCAGCACCCACTTCGTCCTCTAGGCCGTGATGTGCGGTAAAGAGCAAGATGGATCGGCTGGAGTTCGAGCAGTCGATGCTGAAGGCTGAGCACTTGTCAGTGGTACGGCGAAAGATACAGAAGTCCGATTGGCATTGCCAACTTCCTGGATCACTGTTTCGGTCGCCGACGCGGACTTTGGTGTCTTTCCAGCTGACGCCTTCCTGTTTCTTCTCCCCTGGGACCTCAGTGGCACGTATTCGTCATCATCTAGAAGGTCAATGACATGGGAAGATCTGCAAAAAGAATCAATTGTCAGAAATTCAATCGACCAATAAAACGACCGAGTAAATAAAGACAAGATTATGAGAATCGTACATGGATTGGAGGTGACGGCATCTTCCATTTCTTCATCTTCATTCTTGTAAGCAAAAGTCTCGGCAGTAGCAGCACTGCAAATTCAAGATTCAGTCGGTCATGTCTATAACAGTGTGTCGACCAAGACCCAGTTTGTTCTAAACAAGGAATTCAAGTCCAACTATTACCCGGAAACAGTGGGAATGGTCACTTTGATCTTAGGCAAGGCTTTCTGCAGTTTTGATGGCGCAGCTTTCGGTTGCTTCGGTGCCTTTTCAGTCGGCGCTGGAGAAGACGTCCGAGGGTGCTTTGACGACTGCCCGGTTTGCGCGGTCGCTTTGCCGCGGACGCTTGCCGGATCGTGAGTGAGCTTGGATCGCCTTTCCCTACGGGGAGGTGAGTTGACCTCTTCTTCGTCACTCATGTCGTCGCTCTCCTCGTCCTCTTCACCATCAGAATGCCACTCGGCGCTCTCGCCTCCACTCGCCTCCCCCTCCGGGTCCTGCTCCTGCTCTCCGTTGGGCATCGAATACATCTCAGTAAGAGCCTAGAAGACAACAAGCAACACAAAAGTCAGTCGGTTGACTACAAGCAGCTACATGATAAATCAAGATAACACTCGGCAATTCAGAGTTGGACCTTGTCTGTTTCGTACGAATTGTCGAGTGGAGGGACTCTCCTGCCCCCCTGGGGTTATCTTTGTTGCTAGTGATACCCTTCAACCACTTCTCCGCTGTATCCTCGTCGACCTCTTCTGGGTGGATCCGAGTGGAATCATCAATGCCCGAATACATCCACATCGGATGGTCACGAGCTTGAAGCGGCTGAATACGGCATCTGAGGAAGACCTCCAACAGATCCATGCCGGTTACGCCATCACGGATGAGCTGGGCCACTCACTCAACCAGCACCTTCACCTCTGCTTTCTCCCCCGGGGTCACTTTCTAGGCGGAGGGATTCTCTACTCGAGCCATGGAAAAGGGGGGAAGTCCCATCGACTGACCTGGAGTCGGCTGGTCTTTGCAGTAAAACCAGGTCGACTGCCACCCTCGGACTGACTCGGGAAGGATTATGGCTGGAAAGAGCTCTTACCCCTCATTTGAATCCCAAGACCCCCACACATCTGGATCACTTTTGTCTTGTCATCACTCGGATTAGCTTTTTTGACCGACTGAGAGCGACACGTGAAAATGTGCCTGAAGAGGCCCGAGTGTGGTCGACAACCCAAGAAATTCTCGCACATAGACACGAAAGCGGCAAGATACACGATGGTGTTGGGGGAAAAGTGATGAAGTTGTGCTCCAAAGAAGTTTAGGAAAGCTCGGAAAAAAGGATGAGGAGGCAAAGAAAACCCGCGGTCGACGTGAGTGGCGAGGAGGACGCACTCACCCTCCTGCGGTCGGGGCTCAGCCTCGTCCTTCCGGAGCCGCGCGGATCCGTGGGGGATCAATCCCTCCTCGGCCAGATCATCGATGTCGTCCTGACGAATCATCGACCGGATCCAATCGCCCTGGATCCAGCCACGCGGCAGACCGGACCTCGACGAAGATCCGCCCCGGCTGGACTTCTTCCCCTTCGCCTTCGTCGTCGCCTTCTTCACGCGCTCCAAAGCAACCGTCTTCTCCTTCCCCATCGCAGCGGATGGAGCTCGAACAGAGCGGCGGCGCTGGGGTGGGAGCAGATGCGATGGAGAAAACGGAGAAGGAAGAGGAAGAATGGGAACGCACTGTTCAAAAACCCCAGTCCGACGCCTTATATGAGGTTGCTTCCGAGTGACTGACCTGTGGACCCGGGTGATCCTATCAAATCCCACAACAGTCGCGCGCACGTTACGCGGCGAAAAAGGTGGCACGGAAATCAAGGCAGCCCTTCCTAGTCCAACCCGATTACTGCGGCCTCCTCCTCCCCGCGCGCTTCCCAAAATTCGAATCCTGCGAGATCCGCGGGCAACAGAGCAACCTGTCAGACGGAAGATTTTCTCCATATCAACGCTCGATGGTTTTCAGTAAAAGTTCACTCAACAAAACCAAGAATGGATCAAGGGGACTGAAAAAGAAGTTGGTGTCACCGTGTTGATTCGTCGATCCCAAGAAAACACTTCCGAAGCGCGAAAATTGAATCGGAAGTATTTTCATGTAGCGACCAGACCTCAAACAGTCTGATCTCTGTGCATCAGTGTCATCCCTGGATCGGTAATGCTGACACGCACAATACTTGAAGGATTTATAACAGAGTAGCAATCACACACTTATTACAACGAATGTCTCAAAAGAGAACTTATTACATTAAATATGGCTTAAGGCTATCTAATACGATAACAGCGGAAGGCTTGGAAGATAAAGTGAGTCCATCAACTCCAAAGGCATCACTGAGTGAAAGACCATGACCTAAGGCTCCTTACTCGTTGTCTGAAAAGTCTGCAACATGATACGTTGCAGCCCGAAAACGGGTCAGCACATGGAATATGCTGGCAAAGTAACACAAGGGAGTGAATAAAGCTATCACTATATGCATATATGGCTGGTGGAGGCTGTATGGTTTATAAGTTTTGCGAAAAGCCAAGTTTCCTCTACAACAAAGGAATAAATTTTATTTAACTACAAAATTGGTTGCAAACATTGAGAATGGTAAACCCCATCTCAGTCCCAATTAAAAGGTAGTTAATAGCCCAACAAAATTAATTTAGAGTGATGAGATCCACATGATAATCCAAGAACTAGATACTCAAGATGTCCATAACCAAGGACACGGCTAACCATGATTAGTTTGTACACTCTGCAGAGGTTTGTGCACTTTTCCCCACAAGACTCGATCTCCTCCGTTTGATTTCTCGCACTACATGATGTTTGAGAAATGGATGACCGAGACACAGTCTTTTCGAAGAGGTCCCCTTAACCGATAGATAGGCCTGTACACCTACAATCCCCTACATCTGCTAGCGCATCATGGAAAGGTTTCCCACAACTTACTCAACTATGTCAGAGCCCATAATGGCATGTGGCTGCACACAGAAGTTTCCAGCATGAATAATCTTATGATCCCTTTGAGCCTGGGTGGCAGTCCATAGGAGAATCACACGGTACCCCGGGATTTCCAAAAATACAAGCAATCACTGGATTCCCCAGGTGCCTCAATCCACCCAGATGCGTATTAAAGTTGCCACCTTAAGTTGAACCATTAAGTAACAATCTCACATCTATCATGAATACACTCAAACCCAATCCACGTCTACGAGCATAGCATAGCAATATAAGCAACGTTGAAGTAACTCCCATAGGTTTGATAATAAACAGGTGAATAGGTACTACCTCGTCTACTTCCCATACCCACAATTTAATCAGATCATAACAATGCAATTGTTTGAGGATTGATCTAATGCAATAAAACTAGGTAGTAAAGAGGTATGATCAAAGTGTTACTTGCCTTGCTGATGATCCATGAAACCTAGAGACTCATAGTAGCACGCTTCGCACTCCGGGTACTCTATTGCAAACAAACAAGCATACAATAAGCAATCAAGAAAGGGCACGGGTAAAACTCAAATAATAGATCTAACCAGAAAGTTCAACTTAAGAACTCTGGTTTGCAAAAAAATCAAATCAAACGAAGCAACGAAACTCAAACTGCGAAAGAAACAAGCTTCATTTACTAATCTGGACTAAAGTCAAATTTTACAGTAGCAAAAACTTGTTTAAGTTGATTAAACAGAAAGAGGGCTTCGAGATGAAACTCTACGCGCTTGAATCGCCTGATTCCGATAAACGAGCGAAAAGATAAACTAAAACGAAAATCGGATCAGAAATCGCGATCGAAAATAATCGCGGAGAAATCTGAGAAAAAAAAACTGACGAACTGGCTAACGAACGGACGTTCGCTGTCTACGGCTAAACGGTGAAAACCGTTCGTTAAAACAAACGAACGAACGGGCGTTCGCTAAATAACTCAACCGAAAAAAACGATCTAAAATAAAAAAACGCATCTAGGGTTTCAAAAAAAACCAATCGATTTTCTCACGAAAACCGAGGCGGGGACGGCTACCTCCGGCGAAATCCGGCGAGACGGCTGCGGCGCCGACGGCGGCGGGGTGGGGCGGCGGGTGGCGGCTCCGGCAGCACAGCGGGCGGCGGCGGCGGGGGGCTGGCGCGGCGGCTAGGGTTTCGGCGGCGGCGGGCTGATGGGCTGCGGCCTCGGCCTCGCGGCTTATAAAGCCTCCCCCGGGCGGAGTCCCGGGCGGATACGGCCCAAAGTCGGTTTCCTTTTTTTAAATATTCCACGAAGAAAAACGAATAAAAGAAATACTAAACGGACTCCAAAAATCCTGAAATAGATTTTCCCTGTCCTCTAAATATCGACCGGACAAGGTGAACATTTATTTGTGACTCTAATGCAATTTTGGAAAACGCATATTTTTCCTAATTCAAATAAAATAGCGATTAAACTCCGAATAAAATACTTATTTGATTTTAATACTAAATCTCCAATATTTCTTTATTTTGAGGAAGTCATTTTATCCTCTCTCTTTTATTTTTATAAAAGAAATATTTGAAGAAAAACTAATTAAAATCAAACGATCCTCTTTTCAAAATTTGAGAAAAACTCAAATATGAAAATAACGAAACTCCCAATTCTCTTCGTGGGTCCTTGAGTTGCGTAGAATTTCTAGGATCAAGCCGAAATGCAATAAAATATCATATGCAATGATGATCTAATGCATAACATTCCAAATTGAAAATTTGGGATATTACATTTCAACTCCTTCTCCACTCAAACCCTGAACCATTCGGGGGCTAATGATGAAGCCATGTGTCACGACCGGTTTTCCAATAAAAACATTTATTGAGAGACCGATCCCTTTTACGGACCAGTAAGAAGAATTCCTTCTCACTGGTAGACAATATCTTGATCACAGAAGAAAAAATACCAGGATTACTACATATAATACAAGGTTGAGCGGAGACTGCTCAAAAATTTATTACAAGCATGCCAATAGTACATGAAGGCGGATAGGGTGGCATAACTACTAACTCACGATAAAAGCGGTGGTGGAAAATCACCGTGAAGCGGGCGACGTGACTCCTGAAACTAAAAGCTCTTCGAGCGTCGGAGTGAGGCTCGAGGATACTTATTGTGGGTGGCAGAAGCGTATATAATACAAGTGACCAATATCCAGGATCGCACGGGACTGACTGGGACTCCTCTAGGCGTCGGACTCGCTATCAAACTCTTCATCCATGAGATCGCCTTCGTCAACATCTGGCCAAATCAACAAGCCAGGTGAGTACTATGAAAGTACTCGCAAGACAGTTCGGACATAAGATATAACAAATGTAAACATGATGCATAAGAACAGATATAATAGAGCGCACTCAAGCAACGAGATAATAATGCATGGGAAAATAAAAGGGAAGTCGGGCGGTATTCCTCCCGAAATCCCAAAGTAATACTGAGGGCCAGACGAGTGTCTGAATGACTCCTCGAAAGGAAACAAATGAAATAACAATGCCGCAGTCGGGCGTCAAGGCGACACCACATAAAGGGCTTAAAATGGAAAATAAAGACAGTGCGTGCCACAGTCGGACGTCTGAAGCGACATCACATAAAGGGCTTATCTCAAAAGTAAATAACGGACATGCCACAGTCGGACGTCTAAGCGACATCACATAAAGGGCTTATATCAAAAGTAAATACAAGAATGCCACAGTCGGACGTCTGAGCGACATCACATAAAGGGCTTATATTAAAAGTAAATAACAAGAATGCCACAGTCGGACGTCTGAGCGACATCACATAAAGGGCTTATATTAAACAACTTAATATTTCAGTAGCTCATGAATTTAAATCATTCCACGGGAATATTCAAGTATGAGATAAAATAAAGGTTAGTCCATCCACAGGAATAACAATGCAACCGGGTTTACCACTTAAGCTTGTTCACCGGGGATTTACCACGAGGACTGACATAGATATTGATATACTGACCATGGTCCTTGATCATGGACACGATGACTCGGAAGGATTTGACTCTGCAGAGTTTGTACTTCAACCACAGCCAACGGATTTCAGTACTCACAAGGACTAGTTCCGTTTACGGTGTTTTAGGAGAAACACATCTAACCGGTACACACGCATTTAACATTCCGATGCCAGGAATCACCCTCGGCCAACGTTCAAGAAAAACCTTGAGACGGGGAGGCTACAACCTCGCGTAGCATGGGATCAAATTTATATACGCGCGCTCTAAGGGGTGCCCCCCTCTCGGTCCCAACCGGAAACACCCATGCCCCCTGACCGGATGACTGGCTTTAATCCAGGGCCATGGAACCCTCATCCCGGCCCCTCTATTTGGTGTGTACACGGAAAGAGGTTATCAACTTACTAAACCGTATTCTTTGCAGAAAACATATGGCAGCACGAAAGGGGAAGAACGGTAACGTGGCTCAGTCCACGTTAACGTTGGAGTTTATCGGATGACGTAAGACTGGCATGCTACAACAATACCATCTCACTACCTTTCATGTCACCACATGATCAGGTCATCTCTCATCAGAGATCACGATAACTTCGAAACACACGGTCAGTTGCCTTGCATGCAACGTCAAACTCACCGATGCCCTTATGCCATGCACAAACCATTCAAGCAAACATGCAAAACACCTATCATATCAAAGGTTCAAACATGCTTGCCTGGTTCGGAGAAGTCGGAGTCTAGCTCGGCGAAGTTCGCGGCTCCGTCACCTCTTCCGGAACCTATGGTATAGCGAAAACGTATACTAACGTGAAAATCATCGCGTGCGTAAAACTTGTTCCAAAAATTTTCCAAATAAATACTATAAAAATCTAGACAAAAATACAAGACTGACAGAAAAAGAATCATTCAAAAATCATCTTTTATTAAAAAGTTATAAGGATTTTAGTCCAGGGACTAATCTGTGATGAAACAGAAAGGAACCAGGGACTTAACTGAGAAAACAGAAAACGGTTCGGGAACGAATGCGCCAGCCCAAAGAGAAAACCTATTTGCCTGAAGGCGCCAACAGAAAACGGTTCGAGGGGGAGGAGAAGAGAGGCTGACGGGGGGGGGGGGTCCACCCGTCAGGTTTAAAACTTCGCCGGCGCCCGAAGGCTGCGGTGGTCGCCGGCGTCGAACCACGCGAGGTAGGGAGATCGGAGGGTACCAAGAGGTTCAGCGTGTTCTTCCGCGTCGGTGGGTGGTGGACTTGGTCGTCGGAGAGCACCACGTCGACGGCGACACTTTCTCCGGCGGACGGTGGTTCGGGTGATGGTGGAGAACTCCAGTGGGCGCTGCAAACTCCAAATTGAAGCCGGGTCAGGAGAGTGGATGCATTAGAGAGCTACTGGCAAGAGATGAGGGGTAGGGGTGCACGCACGGGAGCGAATCGAGCTGGGTCCCGTGGCGGGTCGAGGCGGCCGGAGTTGGGGAAGAAGGCTCCCTCGGGGCTCTTCCAGTGGCTTGGCGTGGTCTTGGTGGAGTGCAAAGGTGGTGTGGGTTCGAGTTCGAGCTCGGGGCCTCTACTTATAGGCGATCCGAGGGGGTGGCTGTGAATGGGGTAGCTCCGGCGAGCGATTACGGCGAGGCAGGGGTTGAGCAGGGAGTTTAAGTGGCCAGGCAGCATCAGGGAATTTCACTGGTGCCGTTCCCCCGCTAAACTTCGGCGGGGCTTGGCGTAATGCGATGATCCCCGACGGGGCGGCCGTACGGGCACGGCGGTGGCAGAGAGCGCGCTCCGCGCCTAGCGGTTCACGACGAAGGGTGGCAGCGCGCACGGGGGTGTGGAGGGCCACGCGGCGGCCTCCGGTGGCTTGGGCGGCGCTGGACGGCGCCGTCCACGCTACGCTTCTCTCTGGCAGCCGCAAAGCCGCCGCTGCCGTCGCTCACGGGGTGGCGCACCTCGGCCTGCTCGTCGCCGACGCCAGCTAGCCTCCAGACGAACGTGCGGCACGGGGATAAGAAGGCGGGGACAGGGAGCAAGGCGCCACCGCGGCACTGGCGAGATCGACAACGGGTTCTGAAGAAAACGACAGTGATCTCTGAAACTGTTCTCTGAATGTACTGAACATGATAGCAACAGTGTCCAACAGGTGTTCGACGAAATGATTTGGCATGAAGAAAAAAATTTCTGGAGCTGGGACTTGGTGAGGTGACCACTCAATGCACCCAGAGGCTGCCTGAATTTTCTCAGATTTTTGGGAGGAGATTTCAAATGAATTTCATCAAATTTGGCAAATAAGGTCCAAACTTGCAGCAAGAACAATTTGAAATATTTGAACTGGGGACCAGTGGATCTTCATGGATCTTGGTTGAGGGCTATAAGGACTAGCTAGGCAAATTTGTTTGGAGGCAAAACTCAAAGTAGAAAGGGTAGTTCCTTTGTAAACCTCCAATAGCCAAAGTAGAAGGCAGAAATATTTTTGATAAGAAAATAAATGAAAACAAATACATGGAGAGGTTCAACTTGCTGGATTTGAAGTATATCATGATCCGAAGATGAGGAAAGGCTCTTGGGAGGGGATTTCCACTTGGGTCATGGCAAGAGGGGTCTTTTGAAAAGGGCAAAAGATCACTCCAAAAGCCATAGGCTATTTAAAAGATTTTCAAAAGAGATATTTTTCCAAATGAAAAACCCTTGAGCCAAAATGAGATGAAAAACCTCCAAGACCAACAATCAAGTCTTGGGTGAATCTTTGTCACAAAAGAAATTTTTTGAGAGGGAGAGTTCTTTAGAAGAAAATTTAAATACCCTCCTCAAATCCAAATAAAAGATTTTGATAAAACCAGAAATAAAATTTTGGGTGTCACAACACCTACCCCCTTAGGAAAAATCTCATCCTCGAGATTTCTGCTGATCCTCAAATAGATATGGGTATTCTGCCTGAAGAAAATCTTCTCTTTCCTAGGTAGCTTCCTCCTCGGTGTGATTGCTCCACTGGACGTTGAAATTTTTTATCGTTTTCTGACGGGTCCTCCTTTCAGACTCTTCCAATATCTTTACTTTTCGCTCTCTGTAGGTGAGGTCTGGTTGCATATCAATGCTCTCATGAGATACATGCTTCTCCGGGTTGTTCACACATTTCCTCAACTGTGAGACGTGAAACACGTCGTGGACGTCTGACAGTTCTTTGGGTATGTCTAGCTGGTAGGCTACTGTGCCTCTTCGTGCAACGATACAGAAGGGTCCAATAAACCTCGGGGCTAGCTTACCCTTAATTTTGAACCGTTGCAGGCCCCTCATAGGAGACACTCGTAGGTATACAAAATCACCGGGTTCAAAGCTGACCTCACGATGTTTTTGATCGTAATAGCTCTTTTGTCGGCTTTGAGCTGTCTTGAGTCTGTCCCTGATCTGTTTAACTTTCTCCTCAGCCTCCTTGAGCATGTCTGGGCCGAAGATACGACTGTCACCTGTTTCTGACCAATTTAGTGGGGTATGACATCTCCGTCCGTACAGTGCTTCAAAAGGTGCCATCTGCAGACTGGCTTGGTAACTGTTGTTGTAAGCAAACTCGGCATACGGCAGACTTTCTTCCCAACTGGATCCATAGGTGAGGACACAGCCTCTCAGCATGTCCTCTAGGATTTGGTTTACGCGTTCCGTTTGTCCATCAGTCTGAGGGTGGTACGCTGTACTGAATGCTAGTTGCGTGCCCAGAGCTTGTTGTAGGTGATCCCAAAATTTGGAGACAAATTGAGTGCCTCGGTCGGATATTATGGTTTTTGGGACTCCATGCAAACAAACTATACGGGAGAGATAAAGTTTGGCTAGCCTTTGAGTGGAGTAGGTTGTCTTCACGGGAATGAAATGGGCTTCCTTGGTTAGCCTATCTGTGATGACCCGTATGGCGTCATTCCCGCGTTGTGATCGAGGTAGTCCGACGATGAAGTCCTTTCCAATTTCATCCCATTTCCACTCAGGTATCCGGTTTGGTTGTAGCAGCCCTGCTGGCTTTTGATGCTCGGCTTTAATGTGCTGACCGCAACAAGCAATAAATGTGGCTATATCCCTTTTCATACCGTGCCACCAAAATCTTTCCTGAATGTCTTTGTACATTTTGGTTCCTCCGGGGTGGATCGAGTATGGAGTGGTGTGGATTTCGGTTAGGATTTGTTGCTTGAGTTCCTCAATGTTTGGTACGCAAAGTCTGTCCCCGTACCATAATATTCCTTCATTGTCTGTGACGAACTCTGAAGCCTTGCCGAGGTTCATTTTTCTCTTTATACCTTCGATGCTGGGATGCCCATGCTGAGCCTTCTTAATTTGTTCCATAAGGGTGGGATCTATCTCCAGATTTGATATGGTGCCCTCAGAGACTAACATCATGTTGAGTCTAGCAAACTCCTGCTGAAACTCAGGCCTCAAGTTTCGTGGGCTGTCATTGTCCGGGCTGGGGTTCCGACTAAGAGCATCTGCCACTACATTTGCTTTCCCTGGATGGTAGTGAATGCCGACATCATAGTCCTTGACCAGTTCCAACCAGCGTCGTTGGCGTAAATTTAACTCTGGTTGCGTGAAAATATATCTAAGGCTCTTATGGTCCGTATATATTTCACATCGATTTCCCAGCAGAAAGTGCCTCCACTCTTTGAGTGCATGGATGACGGCTGCTAGCTCCAAGTCATGAGTAGGATAATTTTCCTCATGCTTCCGTAGTTGCCTGGAAGCATACGCGACAACCTTGCCGTCCTGCATCAATACGCATCCGAGGCCCTTCCGGGATGCGACACAATACACTTCAAAACTCTTGGGTATGTCTGGCACGGTCAGCACTGGTGCTGTTGTTAGTTTCTTCTTGAGTTCTTGGAAGCTCTTCTCGCATGCTTCCGTCCATACAAACTTCTTGTCTTTCTTGAGCAACTGGGTCATTGGTTTTGCCACAGTGGAGAATCCTTCAATAAATCTTCTGTAATATCCGGCCATTCCCAGGAAACTCCGCACATCTGTCACGTTGGCTGGTGGTTTCCAGTCAAGTATGTCTTTGACCTTTTCTGGGTCTACGGCCACGCCTTCTTGGGTTAATATATGGCCCAGAAAACCAACTTGTCTTAGCCAAAATTCACACTTGCTAAATTTGGCGTACAATTGATGTTTCCTTAATTCTCCCAAAACAATTCTGAGATGCTCAGCATGTTCTTCTGGTGTCCTTGAATATACCAGAATATCGTCAATGAACACCACAACAAATTTGTCCATGAATTTCATAAACACTTTGTTCATGAGGTGGACGAAATATGCGGGGGCGTTCGTCAGTCCAAACGGCATTACTGTGAACTCATATAATCCATATCTGGAGGTGAATGCTGTCTTAGGGATATCTTCTGTCCATACTTTCAATTGATGATATCCCGATCTCAAATCAATTTTTGAGAACACCTTGGCTTGCGCGAGCTGGTCAAACAAATCATTTATCCGTGGCATCGGATATTTGTTTTTGATGGTGACCATATTGAGAGCTCGATAGTCTATACACAGTCTCAGTGTCCCATCCTTTTTCTTGGCGAATAATACTGGCGAACCCCAAGGTGAGGAGCTGGCTCGAATAAATCCCTTGTCCAATAATTCCTTTATTTGCTTCTTCAACTCCACCAACTCTGAGGGTGCCATTCTATAAGTTTTCTTATAGATGGGAGTGGTGCCAGGTGCTAGTTCAATGCTGAACTCTATCTCTCGGTCTGGTGGCGTGCCTGGTAGTTCTTCGGGAAATACGTCTGGAAACTCGCACACCACTGGAACTTTTCTCAATTCTGAAATGTCCACTTTGTTCAGCTTTGGTTGCCGCGACCGTGGTCTCTCTTGAGCTGTAACCTTTATTGTCTTGCCGTGATGATGAGTGAGAATCATAGTCCGATTGAAACAATCAATAAATCCCTTGTTGGTGGTCAACCAGTCCATCCCTAGGATGACATCCAGTCCTTTATTTTCCAACACGATGAGATTAGCTTGAAATTTTAGCCCTTCGAACTCAATGGTTACTCCTTGGCAGTAACCCTGAGCGATTTGCTTATTTCCGGGGGACTTGATGATCATAGATTTTTCCAAAGGGAGTATCGGAAAACCATGTTGCAAAACAAAACTCTTCGAAATGAACGAGTGAGAAGCTCCAGAATCAAACAAAACCGTGGCAGGTACTGTGTTGACAGGGAACGTACCGAGCACGATGTCTGGGGCATTCTGGGCTTCTTCCCTGGTCACATGGTTCAGGTGACCCTTCCTGTGGTTGTTGCTGGGATTGAAATTGTTGCGCTTGGGGGCTGGATTGTTCCCACCATTGTTCGGCTTGGGGGCCGAGTTCCTTGGCTTTGGGCACTGTTTGGCATAGTGCCCTTCCTCACCACAAGCATAGCAAGTGACCCCTGGATGGTATGTGAAGTCCTTGTCCCTTGAATGAAACTGTCTGGTTGGCCATAGATCAGTAGTCGTGGATTTTCTTGCTTCAATCCTCTGCACATCAGTCTTGCTTCGGTTGTTGCGAGCAAGAGTCGTCTTGTCCCTCTTTCGCTTACGAATATCTTCCAGACTGCGGCTCTCATTCTCCAAAGTAATGGCCTTGTCAACCAGAGTTTTGAAATCCGGGAAAGTGTGTACGACCAGTTGGCATCTTAATGCTGGCGCCAGGCCGTCCAAAAATTTCTCCATCCTCTTGTTCTCAGTCATATGCTCATCATAGGCATAACGAGATAGCTGGGTAAACTGACCGTTGTATTCTGTCACTGGCATGCCTCTTTGCTTGAGGTCATCAAATTCTCTTTTCTTGATTTTTATGATGCTCCTGGGGATGTGTGCCCCACGAAAGCCTTCCTTAAACTCTTCCCAGGTGATGTTGTGTTCACTGGGATGCATGTGTAGGAAGTTTTCCCACCATGCTGCAGCTGCTCCAGTGAGGTAGTGAGGTGCATAGAGCACCTTCTCATGATCAGAACATTGAGCAATAATCAATTTTCTTTCGATGTCACGAAGCCAATCATCGGCTTCTAGTGGCCTATCAGTGTGAGCAAACGTTGTAGGGCGTGTCTTCTGCAGTTCAGACAACTTGGAGTGTGGTTGGTATGGCTCATGATGATTTCCCATATTGATGACGTGATTCATCATTTCTTGGTGTTGCTGCTGGCTTTGTTCGAAAAGGCGGCATACTTGAGATAAGGCTGCCTCACTGTCCTGTTGACTAGACTGTCCCTGAGTGAAGTTGTTGCTTGTCTGTGTCCCATAAACTTCTTCTGGCTAATTGGGCATGGAACGAGTCCACGGACGAGACATTTTCCACTCTGGGGTATTATTTTGCAAAACTCATGAGAAGAACTGTGTGGCACAAGGAAAATCTTGCAAAGACAAAAATTTTAAAAGACCTCAAGGTTTTCCAAGAAAACATTTGACTGCGCACGGAAAAGGATTGCTTAGCACATATCTTACATGTGAAACGCAAACACACAATACAGCACTCAGGATGTGCGTACACATTCCTGACATGTTATTAAGGCTAGCGCACCCCTCCGGGATTCTACATGAAGCGCACACCAAAAACTACAAACTAACATACACATAAAACATAACATACATGCAGACACACGTGCGACTACTAGGCGCACTCAGTCGGAGATGGTGAAGATTTCCTTTCCCTTGCCGAGGGTAAGACCCAGCGGTGCAGGAGACTCAACCTCCACCTCCTCCCTAGTAGGCTCCAGGTGCATAGCACTGCGCTGAGGTGATGGCGCGGGTGCGACAGGTGGTGCAGCTCTGACTGGAGTAGGAGCGATGACTCGGTCGAACTCCTCAGTAGTAGGCAGACGGCGAGCAGTGGCCAAAATGGCCGGTGAATAAGATGCTGAGGGCGAGACGAAAGTCAGAGGCGGTGCTGTGTGGAGAAGCTCCTTCCTGCTGGCAGGACCGCCCCGAACTAAGTCCATGCGGGCAGCCACAAGATCGTCCACGAGGTTGTCGAAAGATTCCTCCAGAGCTTTGAGATACTCCACAATCATCTCGATGGCTTCATCTCGCTCTCCCCTATGGCAGGCGAATGCATAGTGACAAGTATATGGCACATGGCATGGGAGGTAGCGGTAGCGACGAGTCTTCATCATAGGAAGGATATCCCGAAGGCGAGCTATCGCCTCACGGGCGGCCATCTACATAGCATGCCTCTCCGTAGGCATGGCCCTTCCCACAAAACGGAAGTGGCGAGACGCAGAACGTCCTCCCTTGAATTGCACCACGGCCTGGTGCATAGACACGTCGTCGCTGAGCTTGTGCTGATAGAGCGTGAACTCCGGACGAGTCGCTGGCCCGATCGCGAGCTTGGTGATGGAGACGAGGAGTTTGACAAACCCCTCGGGCACATTAGTGAACACCCGAGTCTCGCAGTCGTTGCCAGCCATCTACAAAAGTAGGCAAAAATTCTGAGTAGTCAAATCATAAATTTATGATGACCAACAGAAAATAGCTGCATTTGCAAAATGCTGAAAAAGCACTAAAGATGCTAATAACCGATTAGCGATCGCACCTAGTGGCTTCCTACAGTCAGCCTGGCTCTGATACCAAGCTTGTCACGACCGGTTTTCCAATAAAAACATTTATTGAGAGACCGATCCCTTTTACGGACCAGTAAGAAGAATTCCTTCTCACTGGTAGACAATATCTTGATCACAGAAGAAAAATACCAGGAGTACTAAATATAATACAAGGTTGAGCGGAGACTGCTCAACAATTTATTACAAGCACGCCAATAACACATAAAGGCGGATAGGGTGGCATAACTACTAACTCACGATAAAAGCGGTGGTGGATATATCACAGTGAAGCGGGTGACGTGACTCCTGAAACTAACAGCTCTTCGAGCGTCGGAGTGAGGCTCGAGGATACTTATTGTGGGTGGCGGAAGCGTATATAATACAAGTGACCAATATCCAGGATCGCACGGGACTGACTGGGACTCCTCTAGGCGTCGGACTCGCTATCAAACTCTTCATCCATGAGATCGCCTTCGTCAACATCTGGCCAAATCAACAAGCCAGGTGAGTACTATGAAAGTACTCGCAAGACAGTTCGGACATAAGATATAACAAATGTAAACATGATGCATATGAACAGATATAATAGAGCGCACTCAAGCAACGAGATAATAATGCATGGGAAATAAAAAGGGAAGTCGGGCGGTAGTCCTCCCGAAATCCCAAAGTAATACTGAGGGCCAGACGAGTGTCTGAATGACTCCTCGAAAGGATACAAATGAAATAACAATGCCGCAGTCGGGCGTCAAGGCGACACCACATAAAGGGCTTAAAATGGAAAATAAAGGACAGTGCGTGCCACAGTCGGACGTCTGAAGCGACATCACATAAAGGGCTTATATCAAAAGTAAATAACGGACATGCCACAGTCGGACGTCTGAGCGACATCACATAAAGGGCTTATATCAAAAGTAAATACAAGAATGCCACAGTCGGACGTCTGAGCGACATCACATAAAGGGCTTATATTAAAAGTAAATAACAAGAATGCCACAGTCGGACGTCTGGGCGACATCTCATAAAGGGCTTATATTTCACAACTTAATATTTCAGTAGCTCATGCATTTAAATCATTCCACGGGAATATTCAAGTATGAGATAAAATAAAGGTTAGTCCATCCACAGGAATAACAATGCAACCGGGTTTACCACTTAAGCTTGTTCACCGGGGATTTACCACGAGGACTGACATAGATATGGATATACTGGCCATGGTCCTTGATCACGGACACGATGACTCGGAAGGATTTGACTCTGCAGAGTTTGTACTTCAACCACAGCCAACGGATTTCAGTAGTCACAAGGACTAGTTCCGTTTACGGTGTTTTAGGAGAAACACATCTAACCAGTACACACCCATTTAACATTCCGATGCCAGGAATCACCCTCGGCCAACGTTCAAGAAAAACCTTGAGACGGGGAGGCTACAACCTCGCGTAGCATGGGATCAAATTTATATACGCGTGCTCTAAGGGGTGCCCCCCTCTCGGTCCCAACCGGAAACACCCATGCCCCCTGACCGGATGACTGGCTTTAATCCAGGGCCATGGAACCCTCATCCCGGCCCCTCTACTTGGTGTGTACACGGAAAGAGGTTATCAACTTACTAAACCGTTCTCTTTGCAGAAAACATGTGGCAGCACGAAAGGGGAAAGAACGGTAACGTGACTCAGTCCACGTTAACGTCGGAGTTTATCGGATGACGTAAGACTGGCATGCTACAACAATACCATCTCACTACCTTTCATGTCACCACATG
Source organism: Triticum aestivum (assembly GCF_018294505.1). NCBI lineage: Eukaryota > Viridiplantae > Streptophyta > Magnoliopsida > Poales > Poaceae > Triticum > Triticum aestivum. Next base: position 151,015,220 of record NC_057799.1, on the reverse strand, counting down.
ATCAGGTCATTTCTCATCAGAGATCACGATAACTTCGAAACACACGGTCAGTTGCCTTGCATGCAACGTAAAACTCACCGATGCTCTTATGCCATGCACAAACCATTCAAGCAAACATGCAAAACACCTATCATATCATAGGTTCAAACATGCTTGCCTGGTTCGGAGAAGTCGGAGTCTAGCTCGGCGAAGTTCGCGGCTCCGTCACCTCTTCTGGAACCTATGGTATAGCGAAAACGTACACTAACGTGAAAATCAATGCGTGCATAAAAATTGTTCCAATTTTTTTTCCAAATAAACACTATAAAAAACTAGACAAAAATATAAGACTGACAGAAAAAGAATCAATCAAAAATCATATTTTATTAAAAAGTTATAAGGGTTTTAGTCCAGGGACTAATCTGTGATGAAACAAAAAGGAACCAGGGACTTAACTGAGAAAACAGAAAACGGTTCGGGAACGAATGCGCCAGCCCAAAGAGAAAACGTATTTGCCCGAAGGCGCCAACAGAAAACGGTTCGAGGGGGGACGAGAAGAGAGGCTAACCGGGGGGGTCCACCCGTCAGGTTTTAAACTTCGCCGGCGCCCGAAGGCTGCGGTGGTCGCCGGCGTCGAACCACGGCGAGGTAGGGAGATCGGAGGGTACCAAGAGGTTCAGTGTGTTCTTCTACGTCGGTGGGTGGTGGACTTGGTCGTCGGAGAGCACCACGTCGACGGCGACACTTTATCCGGCGGACGGTGGTTCGGGCGATGGTGGAGAACTCCGGTGGGCGCTGCAAACTCCAAATTGAAGCGCGGGTCAGGAGAGTGGATGCATTAGAGAGCTACTGGCAAGAGATGAGGGGTACGGGTGCACGCACGAGAGCGAATCGAGCTGGGTCCCGTGGCGGGTCGAGGCGGCCGGAGTTGGGGAAGAAGGCTCCCTCGGGGTTCTTCAAGTGGCTTGGCGTGGTCTTGGTGGAGTGCAAAGGTGGTGTGGGTTCGAGTTCGAGCTCGGGGCCTCTATTTATAGGCGATCCGAGGGGGTGGCCGTGAACGGGGTAGCTCCGGCGAGCGATTACGGCGAGGCAGGGGTTGAGCAGGGAGTTTAAGTGGCCAGGCAGCATTAGGGAATTTCACTGGTGCCGTTCCCCCGCTAAACTTCGACCGGGCTTGGCGTAATGCGATGATCCCCGACGGGGCGGCCGTACGGGCACGGCGGCGGCAGAGAGCGCGCTCCGCGCCTAGCGGTTCACGACGAAGGGTGGCAGCGCGCACGGGGGAGTGGAGGGCCACGCGGGGCCTCCGGTGGCTTGGGCGGCGCTGGACGGCGCTGTCCACGCTACGCTTCTCTCTGGCAGCCACAAAGCCGCCGCTGCCGTCGCTCACGGGGTGGCGCACCTCCGCCTGCTCGTCGCCGACGCCAGCTAGCCTCCAGACGAACGTGCGGCGCGGGGATAAGAAGGCGGGGACAGGGAGCAAGGCGCCACTGCGGCACTGGCGAGATCGACAACGGGTTCTGAGGAAAACGACAGTGATCTCTGAAACTGTTCTCTGAATGTACTGAACATGATAGCAACAGTGTCTAGCAGGTGTTCGACGAAATGATTTGGCATGAAGAAAAAAATTTCTGGAGCTGGGACTTGGTGAGGTGACCACTCAATGCACATAGAGGCTGCCTGAATTTTCTCAGATTTTTGGGAGGAGATTTCAAATGAATTTCATCAAATTTGGCAAATAAGGTCCAAACTTGCAGCAAGAACAATTTGAAATATTTGAACTGGGGACCAGTGGATCTTCATGGATCTTGGTTGAGGGCTCTAAGGACTAGCTAGGGAAATTTGTTTGGAGGCAAAACTCAAAGTAGAAAGGGTAGTTCCTTTGTAAACCTCCAATAGCCAAAGTAGAAGGCAGAAATATTTTTGATAAGAAAATAAATGAAAACAAATACATGGAGAGGTTCAACTTGCTGGATTTGAAGTATATCATGATCCAAAGATGAGGAAAGGCTCTTGGGAGGGGATTTCCACTTGGGTCATGGCAAGAGGGATTTTTTGAAAAGGGCAAAAGATCACTCCAAAAGCCATAGGCTATTTAAAAGATTTTCAAAAGAGATATTTTTCCAAATGAAAAACCCTTGAGCCAAAATGAGATGAAAAACCTCCAAGACCAACAATCAAGTCTTGGGTGAATGCCAACAAAATATTTGTCACAAAAGAAATTTTTTGAGAGGGAGAGTTCTTTAGAAGAAAATTTAAATACCCTCCTCAAATCCAAATAAAAGATTTTGATAAAACCAGAAATAAAATTTTGGGTGTCACACTATGTACCTAGGGTAGGGTTATAGGCGTGACCTAGACACCCTCCCCAAGGACATCACCCTAAAGTCAGAAGCATTCGAAGGGTACCATCATCCACACGGCTAGAAACATTCCACTTGGAAGAATCACTATCATTCGACCGTAACACAAACCACTTGACATACTGAAGATCTAAAGTCACTCTACACAGCAACGGTCGGGCGTTTACTCATAGACTTAATGATCATTTATAGCACTTTATGACGGACGTTACCTGTAACGCTCCTCCTTTATGTACATTGAACTCCTTGTAAGGTGGGCTGGCAGGGGTCCTGGCGCACTCTATATAAGCCACCCCCTCCACTAGCACAAGGGTTCGCACCCCTTGTAACACACACACACACACACGCATAATCCAGTCGACCGCCTCCGGGCACCGAGACGTAGGGGTATTACTTCCTCCGCGAAGGGCCTGAACTCGTAAAACTTGTGTGTACAACTTCGCCATAGCTAGGATCTTGCATCCTCATACCTACCCCCCATTCTACTGTCAGTCTTAGATCCACGACAAGTCCCGAGCGGACCCGCTCCGTCGCCGCTGCCGGACTCCACTTGGTATCCGACTCCGCCCCGCCGCCGTTTGCCCCTTCCCCAAGCCGGATCCGCTTCCCCCGACACCCTTTATATACTCCCCGTGCCCCCTCTCCTCCCCACCAAGCCGACGCTGCCGCCTGCCATTGCCGCGCCACCGCCGCTCGCCAGCCGCGCCGCTGCCGCCTCCTGTCGCGCTGCCGCCCGCTAGCGTCGTCGCCGCCGCTAGCTGCTGCCGCTGCCGTTGCCGCCACGCCACACGCCGCCGGAGCCGCCGCCCCGCCTCGCCGTTGACTGCTGCCGGCCGAACCCCATTTAACAGGTAAAAACCGTCCCGGTTCGCCGGTAATTCTTTCGGTTTTTTAGTTTCGGTTTAGTTAGGATAGATCGGTTTATTATTTTAGGTTACGTTATTTAGTGAGAGTTCACCCGATTCATTCTGTTAACGAACGAATTCGTTTGTTAGTTTCTGTTAGCGAATGTTCATTCGTTAGATTTTCTTTTTAGTTTTATTTTTCGGCCAGGGACCTATCCGCAAATTGTTTTCTTACAGATTAGTCCTTGATCTTCAAACCCTCACTACTTTCTCTTCGTTTATCCAAATCCAATGAAACCAACGCCAAAATCGTCTTCTTGATCCCCTCTATTGAGATAAATAACTTGAACATGATTTTGAGAATTTACAATTTGATTTCAAGCTGATTTGAATTTGAACTTCTTTTGATCGTCGTTTGAGTTTCGTATCTCCGATTCGATTGATTCTTTTTGCAAATTGAAGCTCTTCACTTGTAGTTTTTGTTTAGATCTTTTATTTTGGTTTTAACCTTGCATCTTATGCTTGAGTGCTTATGTATGCTATTGTTTGTTCACGATAGAGTTTCCGGAGTGCGAGGCTTGCTACTACGAATCTCTAGGGTTTTCCGATCGTCAGCAAAGCAAGTAACACTTTGATAATATCCCTTTATTACCCAGTTTTTATGCATTAGTTTCAACCCTCAAACATTGCATTAGTAGGTTTTGATTACATGTGGGTGTGGGAAGTAGTTGATTAGGTAGGAACCTATTGTCTTTTATCAAACCCCGGCTATCATACGTTATGCTTATACTATTTTGCTACAGTCGTAGACGTGGATTGGTATGTGAGATTCATGCAAGATGTGAGAGATTTTAACTAAGGGAAACCTAATGTGGCTACTTTAATACACATCTAGGTGGATTGGTTGCGAGCACCTGGAGCAATCCAGTGTTGTCCTAGGATATCCTGGAGTACCCGTGTGATCATCCTATGGTTCGCCACCTAGGCTCAAAGGGATCATAAGATTATTCATGCAAGAAACTTATGTGTACAGCCACAAGGCATCATGGGCTCTGGCATAGTTGAGTATGTTGTGTGACCTCTTTCAGTGATAGGCTAGCAGATGTAGGGGAAAGTAGGTGGTACTGTCTACCCAGAGTAAAGAGTTAATGCTTCGAAAAGACTGTGTCTCGATCATCCATTTCTCAAACACCATAGTCTTGTGGGGAAAATTGCGCAAACCTCTGCGGAGTGTGTAAACTAATCATGGTTAGCCGAGTCCCCGGTTATGGACATCTTGAGTATCTGGTACTTGAATTATTGATTTGATCTCAACACCTTACTTAATGAAATTGTTGGGTTATAATTATTACTTTGGGATTGAGTTGGAGGAACCTTCTCATTTAATGACATAAACTTGGTAGTTAAATAAAATTTATTCCTTTGTTGTAGGAAAAAATTGGCTTTATGCAAATGTTAACCTTATAGCCTCCACCAGCCATATATGCAGGTAGTGATAACTGTTATTTGTTCATTGCTATATAGTGTTATCTTGCCAGCATATTCCATGTGCTGACCTACACGGCTGCAACATATCATGTTGCAGAATTTTCAGACGAAGAGTAAGGTGCGCTAGGTCGTTGCCATGCACTCAGTATCGCAGTGGAGTTGGATGGACTCATTTATCTTCGATGCTTCCGCAGTTATCTTATTTAGTTAGCCTTCAGCCATATTATTGTAATAAGTACCCTCTTTGAGACACTCGATGTAATAAGTGTGTGATTGAACTATGTTATAAATCCTCGAGTGCCGTGTGTGTCAGCAATACCGATCCAGGGATGACACTTAAGCACAAAGACTATGGTCCATTGGGATCAGGTCGCTACAAGATGGTATCAGAGCACACGCTGACTGTAGGACGCGACCATTAGGATAAACCACATGATACTCTTCTCTACTCATTTCTGACTCTTCTCCATTTCCACTCTATAGATGGCGGACCCAAGGTTCAAGTTCACTCAACCGGATGACGACACCCCTTTCGGATGACACTTGAAGGAAGTCACTAGGTACCTGAACATCGGCATACCAAGCTTCACCGGAACTTTCACTGCAACCTTGCGAGAAGAGGAGCGCTGGATGATTCAAGTTCGTGTTCCAGGAAGGACTTTTGCACCAGTTACCGAGCCTATCGAGTTTTCCCCTTATGCACCAACATGGAGTTTAGGAAAGAGCATGGCCGCCCACATCGCCATTGGACGCATCGGTGAGGTATACAACAAGGATCTTAAGGACACCATCTACCAGATATGTGGACGCCGACATGAGCAATGGGAGATGATTTGCACTAGGAAGGATAAGTCCATTGCATCCTACATACAGGAGTTGAATCGGCACATTCGTCGTCAGGAGAACCAGATGTGCGCCAATATGATAGACACGAAGAAGGTGATGACCCAGAACATGGAGCTAGAAGAGGAACTCAAATCTACACGCAATGGATATGAAGAGGAAATTGTTGTACTACTAGAGAAGAATGAAGACCTGAAGAAGAAGCTAGGAATATTCATGGGTGATCCCGAACCTGAAGAGGACATCCGTTCTGAAGACTACATCATAATAGACGACACAGACTCCGACGCCGACAGCGATGATGAACACAGTGATGATTATGAAGACGAAGCTGGAGCTGATGTTATGGAGCCTTCCACCGATCAATGGTTGAATCCGCCGGTGTTCTCTAGTAGCACCGAGCCGATTGTTGCTGATGACTGGCTCCGCAAGATTGGAACAGAGCTGACCACCATAGGTTGCACAGATGCTAAGAAGGTGTGCTTTGCCGCACATCAACTGGATGGACCCGCAGCCTCATGGTGGGAGAACTACACTACCACTTTCCCCGTGGCCAATGTTACATGGGATCAGTTTCAACAAGCCTTCTGCACTACACACGTCTCAGCTGGAGCTATGAGCATGAAGAAGCGTGAGTTCCGCAACTTATGCCAAGGGAATCATACCGTGGCGCAGTACGTGAATGAGTTCAGCAAGTTAGCTCGCTATGCCCCAGACTATGTGGCCACAGATGCCGCGAAGCAGGAGAAGTTTCTGGAGGGATTGAATGATGAGCTGAGTATGCAGTTGATGGTGGCAACATTCACCAACTATCAGGAGCTGGTACACAGGGCCCTCATGATTGAAAGCAAACTACAGCAGATAGAGAGCCGCAAACGGAAGTATGGACAGGGGAAGTACAACTCTGGAGCTTAGCAGAAGCCTCGCTATACCCCGTACCCGGGAGGACACACTCATACCCATGGGGGACATAACCATGGAGGCCATTCCCATAATGGAGGAAATTTACACAACCACAGTGGCCCTAAGAATGGCAATGGGAGTGGAGGAAACAACAATCAGAACCATCCCAACCCCGCTACACCCGCTAAGAAGGATCTGAGTCACATTACTTGTTTCAAATGCGGGAAGACTGGACACTACGCAACCGAGTGGCCCGAAGACAAGAATGGTAATGGTAATGGAAGCTCAGGAAAGAAGCCAAACCCCTTAAACAGAGGTCAGGTGAACCACATCAACGTGGAGGAAGTTGAAGAGCAGCCGAACGCAGTTATTGGTAAGTTTTTGATTAAGTCAGTTACAACTCTCGTTCTTTTTCACACTGGTGCATTGCATTCATACATATCAAGGGGATTTGTGGATAAGTTTGAGTTGGAAACCTTAGCCCTTAGGTCACCCATGTTAATAAGCTCACCAGGAGCGGAATATATGGCTAGTCGATGGTGTTGTCAGTTTCCATTGACCATAGGTAAGCACGTTTTCCCCTCAGACCTCATTATTTTGGAATCACAAGGATTGAACAAAATACTAGGAATGGATTGGCTATCAAAGTATGGAGGAAACATCGATTGTGCTAGTAAGTCAATAATCCTCACCACCTCAGAAGGAAAAAAGGATCAAGTATGTGTCTGGGCATGCGCCAAGGAGGACTCAAGTAAATTCAATCTTGGGAGTTGTTTAGGAGGAAGTGCCAGTTGTGAAGGATTATCCCGACGTATTCCCGGAGGAACGACTACCAGGCATGCCATCAGATCGAGATATAGAATTATGGATAGAGCTGTTACCAGGCACCGGACCAATATCGAGGAGACCGTATCAGATGCCCACAAATGATCTGGAGGAGATTAAGAAGCAGATCAAGGAGTTACTGGAGAAAGGTTATATTCGACCAAGTTCGTCACCGTGGGGAGCCCCAGTGCTCTTAGTCGAGAAGAAGGATGGATCCTTGAGAATGGTTGTTGATTATCGTGCATTGAATGAGGTGACGATCAAGAACAAATACCCACTACCGATGATCAATGATTTGTTTGACCAGCTGCAGGGAGCTTAAAAGTATTCTCCAAGATCGATATCCGATCAGGACATCACAAGGTATACCCAAGACAGCTTTTACCACAAGGTATGGGCTATATGAGTACACGGTCATGTCTTTTGGATTGACTAACCCCCATGCCTATTTTATGAGTATGATGAATAAGGTGTTCATGGAGTTCTTGGATAAGTTTTGTTATGGTGTTCATTGATGATATATTGGTATACTCAAAGAATGAAGAAGAACACAATGAACGTTTGCGCTTAGTTCTCGAGAAGCTCAGGGAACATCGGCTATATGCCAAGTTCAGCAAATGTGATTTTTGGTTGAAGGAAGTTTGGATTTCTCGGACATGTTATATCTAGCAGTAGACCCTTCAAAGGTTAAATCTCTCACCGAGTGGCTGGCACCCACCTCAGTTGGAGAGATACGCAGTTTTCTTGGACTCGCAAGATATTATAGGAGATTTATTGAGAATTTCTCCAAGATTGCGAAGCCCATGACGGAGTTATTCAAGAAGGACACTAAGTTCAAATGGACCGATGAGTGTGAAGTCAGTTTTCAGGAGTTGAAGAAACGTTTAGTTACAACCCCAGTGCTAATTCTTCCGGATATACGCAAGGACTTCCATGTATATTGCGACGCTTCTCGCCAGGGACTTGGAGGCGTACTTATGCAAGACGGAAGAGTTGTTTCACATACCTCACGACAGATTCGTCCTCATGAGTTGAATTACGCCACGCATGATTCGGAGTTAGTAGCCGTAGTGCATGCACTCAAGACCTGGAGACATTTTCTCATTAGAAACCGTTGTGATGTATACATAGATCATAAGAGTTTGAAGTACATCTTCACGCAGAAGGAGTTGAACCTCAGGCAGAGGAGATGGTTGGAGCTAATAAAGGATTATGACACGAAGCTGCACTATCATCCAGGAAAGGCCAAAGTTGTAGAAGACGCGTTGAGCCGCAAGAGTTATGTTAATACACTAATAACCGGAGGTTTACCTCAGGAGTTAGCCAACGATCTCAAAGAACTTTGTTTGGAGATAGTTCCGAGAGGTTTTGTTGTAGCGTTGGAAGTTCGGTCCACGTTGTTGGGAAAGATTCGAGAAGCTCAGAAGACAGATAAGGAGATTACAGAGATAAAGGAAAAGATGAGTAAAGGAAAGGCCAAAGGTTTTCGTGAGGATGAACACAAAACTTTATGGTTTGAGGATCGTATTTATGTGCCCAATGACCCAGAGATCAGAAAGTTAATTCTTCAGGAAGCTCATGATTCGCCATACTCGATTCACCCAGGAAACACCAAGATGTATTTGGATTTGAAGGAACGTTTCTGGTGGACAGGTATGAAGAAGGACATTCCCGAGTATGTAGCAGTATGTGACATATGTCAGAGAGTTAAGGCAGGGCATTAGAAGCCAGGAGGATTACTTCAGCCTTTGCCGATACCCGAATGGAAGTGGGATAAGCTTGGCATGGATTTCATCACCGGATTACCCAGGACACGATCAGGATATGACTCCATATGGGTAGTAGTAGATCGCTTGACCAATGTGGCTCACTTTATCCCCGTGAAAACCACTTATACGAACGCGAAGTTGGCCAAGATATATATGTCCAGGATCGTATGTCTGCATGGAGTTCCGAGGACCATAGTATCATATAGAGGAACACAGTTTACCTCAAAGTTTTGGAATCAGTTACACCAGACTTTGGGTACCAGGCCAGTGTTCAGTACAGCCTTTCATCCGCAGACAGATGGACAGATCGAGAGAGTCAATCAAATTCTGGAAGACATGTTGAGAGCTTGTGCGCTAGATTATGGATCTAGTTGGGATGATAATTTGCCTTATGCAGAGTTCTCGTACAACAACAGCTACCAGGCTAGTTGAAGATGGCCCCTTTTGAAGCTTTTTATGGAAGGAGGTGCAGGACACCATTGATGTGGGATGAAGTTGGAGACCGACAATTGTTCGAACCAGATTTAATAAGAGAGTCTGAAGAGAAAGTCAAGTTGATTCGCGATAGACTGAAGGTAGCTCAGTCCAGGCAGAAGAGTTATGCTGACACTAAACGCAAGGAGGTAGCCTATGACGTCGGAGACAGAGCATATCTCCATGTGTCACCACTTCGAGGAGTTAAATGATTTGGAGTCAAAGGAAAGTTAGCCCCAAGATTTGTAGGACCATACCGAGTTTGGAAACGTATGGGTGAAGTTGCCTACAAGTTGGAGTTACCCGAAGGTTTGTCAGGAGTTCATGATGTGTTTCATGTTTACCAGTTGAAGAAGTGCCATGCAGAGATGGCCGATATTCGTCTGAGAGATACAGTGCCCCTAGAAGCAATTCGGTTGGAGAGTGACCTAACCTACAAGGAGAAACCCGTCAAGATTCTCGAGTTTGCAAGCCGAGTTACACGCCGCAAGGTCATCAAGTTTTCCAAAGTTCAGTGGAGCCACCATACCAAGGAAGAAGCCACCTGGGAGCGAGAAGAATACCTATGGAAAGACCACCCACACCTATTTGCTAGCCAACCCGAATCTCGAGGGCAAGATTCATCTTAATGGGGGTAGGTTTGTAACATCCCAATTTTCAATTTGGATGTTAATCATTAGGTCATCATATGCATCCATATTTTGAGCATTTTGAATTTGGTTTATTTGGACACTTTGATCCAAGAGACCTTAAGAAACTCAAGGACCATGTGAGAGAGTTGGACGTTTTTCATAAAATTCCATTTTCGAATTTTCAAAAATTGGTAAATTGGATCAAGGGGATTTTTATTTGAAATTATTTTTCCAATTAATTCAAAATAATTAAAATAATGAGAGAACATAATATGACTTCTTCAAATCGGAGGAAATAATGGGAATTTAATTTTGAATAAAAATATATATATTTATTTGAGATTTTATTCGGGTAAATTAGGAAAAAAATGCATTTTAAAAAATTGCATTTTAGCCCAGAAAAATGTTCACGTGGTCCTAAATATTAGGAGAGGACCGTGAAAATTAATTTTGGGATTTTAGGATTTCTATTTTGTTTTTATTTTGGATTTTTCTCTGCGGCGAAATTGTATAAAAAAATTCCCGCACGCTGACTGGACCGGCCCAGCCGAAGCCAGGCCGAGGCCTACCCCGCGTCGCCTCCGCCGCTGACTCAGGAGGAGTCCCGAGCGGACCCGCTCCGCCGCTGCCGGACTCCACTTGGAGTCCGACTCCGCCCCGCCGTCGTTTGCCCCTTCCCCAAGCCGGATCCGCCTCCCCGACCCCCTTTATATACCCCCCCTGCCCCCTCTCCTCCCCACCAAGCCGCCGTCGCCGCCTGCCATTGTCGCGCCGCCGTCGCCTCCTGTCGCACGGCCGCCCGCTAGCGCCATCGTCGTCGCCCGCGCAAGCCGCCGCCACTGCAAGCTGCTGCCGCTACCGTTGCCGCCTCGCCGCACGCCGTCGTAGCCGCCGGTAAAAACCGTCCCAGTTCGCCGGTTATTCTTTCGGTTTTTTAGTTTCGATTTAGTTTGGATAGATCAGTTTATTATTTTTGGTTACGTTATTTACTGAGGGTTCACCCGATTCGTTCTGTTAACGAACGAATTCTTTCATTAGTGTCTGTTAGCGAACATTCGTTCGTTAGATTTTTCTTAGTTTTATTTTTCGGCCAGGCACCTATCCGCAAATAGTTTTCTTACAGATTAGTCCATGATCTTCAATCCCTCACTACTTTTGACTCGTTTATCCAAATCCAATGAGACCAACGCCAAAATCTTCATCTTGATCTCCTCTATTCAGATAAACAACTCGAACATGATTTTGAAAATTTAAAATTTGGTTTCAAGCAGATTTGAATTTGAACTTCTTTTGAATGTAGTTTGTGTTTTGTATCTCCGATTCGATTGATTATTTTTGCGAATTGAAGCTCTTCTCTTGTACTTTCTGTTTAGATCTTTTATTTTGGTTTTACCCTTGCATCTTATGCTTGAGTGCTTATGTATGCTATTGGTTGTTCACGATAGAGTTTTCGGAGTGCGAGGCTTGCTACTACGAATCTCTAGGGTTTTCCGATCGTCAGCAAGGCAAGTAACACTTTGATCATATCCCTTTATTACCCAGTTTTTATGCATTAGTTTCAATTCTCAAACATTGCATGAGTAGGTTTTGATTACATGTGGTTGTGGGAAGTAGTTGATGAGGTAGGAACCTATTGTCTTTTATCAAACCCCCGGGTATCATACGTTATGCTTATACTACTTTGCTACGCTCGTAGACGTGGATTGGTATGTGAGATTCATGCAAGATGTGAGAGATTTTAACCAAGGGAAACCTAAGGTGGCTAGTTTAATACACATCTGGGTGGATTGGTTGCGGGCACCTGGAGCAATCCAGTGTTGTCCTAGGATATCCCGGAGTACCTGTGTAATCATCCTATGGTTTGCCACCCAGGCTCAAAGGGATCATAAGATTATTCATGCTAGAAACTTCCATGTGCAGACACAAGCCATTATAGGATCTAGCATAGTTGAGTATGTTGTATGACCTCTTTCAGTGGTAGGCTAGCAGATGCAGGGGAAAGTAGGTGGTATTGTCTACCCAGAGTAAAGATGTAATGCTTCGGTAAGACTGTGTCTCGATCATCCGTTTCTCAAACACCATGTAGTGCGAGAAATTCAACGGAGGAGATTGAGTCTTGTGGGGAAAAATATGCAAACCTCTGCAGAGTGTATGACCTAATCATGGTTAGCCGAGTCCCCGGTTATGGACATCTTGAGTATTTGGTACTTGAATTATTGATTTGATCTCAACACCTTACTTAATGAAATTGTTGGGTTACAATTATTACTTTGGGATTGAGCTGGATGAACCTTCTCATTTAATGACATAAAATTGGTAGTTAAATAAAATTTATTCCTTTGTTGTAGGGAAAATTGGCTTCATGCAAATGTTAACCTTATAGCATCCACCAGCCATATATGCATGTAGTGATAGCTGTTATTTGTTCATTGCTCTGTAGTGTTATCTTGCCAGCATATTCCATGTGCTGACCTACACGGCTGCAACGTATCATGTTGCAGAATTTTCAGACGAAGAGTAAGGTGCACTAGGTCGTTGTCATGCACTCAGTACTGCCGTGGAGTTGGATGGACTTATTTAGTTGGCCTTCAACCATATTATTATAATAAGTACCCTTTTGAGACACTCGATGTAATAAGTGTGTGATTGAACTCTGTTAAAAATCTTGAGTACTGTGTTTGTCAGCAATACCGATCCAGGGATGACACTTAAGCACAGAGACTATGGTCCATTGGGATCAGGTCGCTACAGCCCCAGCAACTACCCCTTAGGACTTACCAAGTATGAACTCACAAATTGAAACTTACCAATACCAGTTGCAATGGCCATGTTTAGTACGGTTCATGTATTAAGCATGTTGTAGTAAACACGCCTAGCCCGTGTTATCTATTTTCCCTACCTTTTTATAGACAATGGGGTCATTCTCTGCTTTAGTAGCACCTGCCTTGCAATGTTTAACTCCAACAATTTCATTTCTATCAGTACCATTTTCAATGGCTATACTAGGTTGTCTGTTGTAGTAAAGAATTCTATCCATTTTTTAATCCGTCCCTTTGCTACCGCCCTACTCTTTTGCAATGATCATATCACCAGATGCTGTTATTTTATTACAATTTGCTATTTTTGGTGGTTGTTAACCCTTTTGTAGTTAACATTGGCTTTTGATGTACTTACACAGGGCTACAATGGGCGATGTTGTTGTTTCCCGTCGAGGTGAGATGCATCCCATGTCTTATACACCATTTGTTCCTAAATATAAGTATTTTTAGAGATTCCTATATAGACTACATACGGAGCAAAATGAGTGAATCTAGATTCTAATCTAAACTATGTCTATAATTCTATATACGTTCGTATGTAGTTCATATTGAAATCTCTAAAAATACTGTACTTAGGAACGTAGGTAGTTGTATTTTATATCATTTGCGCAATCTTAGTTTAGCTTCTAGCATTTACTAGTTGCTTGTAGGTACATATGTTAGGACCGAGAGTATATCGACCAGAGGGGGGTGAATGGGAGATTCAAATTTCTTTCGAAAGCTTTGAAACTAAACCCAATCACAACAGCGGAATTGATTTTTGAAGGAAATAGACTGAATTAATCTTCTTCATTAGAAGCATATTCATTGATGAAAGCATTTACAATGGTACGAGATTGATAAACCATAGGTTTAACTACAATAAGAGTAATGCAGCATGCAAACAGATGTAGCAAAATGAGACACAACATAGTTGGTACTAAAGAATAAGCTATGGATAATTTCACAAGTGAATCTGATGTACAGGAAGATAACGAACGAATACAGGCGATGATAATGAACAGAGATGAACACAGATACACATGATGGTGACACCAGAGCTAAATGATCAAGAAATCCATCGACACAGAGCACGAATAATAACTGTTGAAGGAAATTCAATAGAGTATAAATGACCCGTGGTGCTCGATGGCGACGGAGAGATTTGGTAGACCAGTTCACCCTTCTTCCAATGGGCTACGTCTGGTTGGAGGGGCTGTGACCTAACACGGAGGATAAACTCTCTTCACCATATTCTCCTTCAATGGAGAGCTAATCAGACTCAGGTTGATTTCACTCGTGGCAGACCCTTGTCGGCCATCTCCAAACCTTCGGTCGACCTTCGTGAACCACAATCAATCTTGGTTGCTGAAGATCAGGCTCGGTGAAGACAACAACTCTTCAACACTCGAAACTGAAACCTATCTGTCTAGAGAGTGCGTAGCTCTCAAGAGTAATAGGTACAAGAACTCTCACTCAGAACTACTGTGATGCTAAACCACTATCTAAGTTTGGGCTCTTGGTTTTTCTCTCGATGGATCTTAAACTCAAATCACTCGGAGAGGGGTTGCTCAAATCAATCTTCTCAGAAATCTCAAGCGGAGCAACCAACAGACAATGTTGGAGCGGGGTGGCTATTTATAGCCGCAGCCTTCCTTGATGGAAAAAGACCAAATTAGACATTGGGTTCAGCCAATGGCCAAATCACACGATTCCAACGGTCGGATTTGAGCACAACGGTAACATTACTTGAGGAACAAGTAATGCTAACTCCTCGGTCCGAGGCAAATCTCTTGCAGCGAAGAAGAACACAGTCTCTTGCTGACAAGTATTTGCTCGGAGCACAAAGAGATTTCTCTCGCAACTTTCATAGGTTTTGGCTAAGCATCACAACGGATCTAAGCATCGAGAACCTATACCCCTCTTAAAGTACGGAGGTCCTATGACTCAAATGAAGAAAGAACAACTAACTGAATACTACATCTTCACTTTGTCTTCTACTTTCATCACTGCAGTCAATTTCTTCGGACGCCAGAACTGAATCAAAATGCTTTGCTTCAGAAGTAGATTTTTGTGGGGTCGATTTCTTCACAATAATCTCTTCGACTATATGGTTTCAGCACACATAGCTCATTCTTCTCTTTAGTGTAGATACGCTTCGGTGAAGTTCCTCGAACTTAGCACCAGAGACAGCATATTGTTCGATTGTGTATGGAATTTTTCTCTCTATATGCACTAGCAAACAAATCAGTGCATACATGTTTCTGTCAACAATCTCCAAAACACAAGGTAGGCAGATATTGCACCAACAATCTCCCCCTTTTTGGACGATTGTTGACAAAACAGATCACATCGAATGGTAGATAATGAATGGAATGTAATGTGAAGAATAGTGAAAGACGAGAGATAATTACAAAGATAAAATATTCCCCCCCTAGAGATATGCTTCGGATATGAAGGATTAGGTGGGGAAGCGATATAACTCTTCATATGAGTGTCATTGACTAGATCTTTACTATGAGTTCTTCTAATGCACTCATTGGTGTCTGAGGAGATTCCTGTCACAAAGTCTTCGAAGAAGGTTAGATGTAAAATAATCATTGAGTGATTTGTGACAAGGATAAGTCATGAAGATTTTCTCATAACACAATTTGAATCCACACAAAATGTAGTTTTCCTGCATCTTAGGTATTCGATATGACCAGAGCAGAATAAAATAAGAATATATTGCTCGGAGTGGATATGCTTCGGAGGTGGTTTTCCTGCAATATAGCTGATACAAAAGGATATCTGTGAGGAAAAATACTTTGTCAGACATAGGGATAGCCTTCATGTAAGGCATTTGTGTATAGACTGACTTTCTCATCCTGCAAGGTTAGATAAAGAAGGATAATATTCAGAGCATATCCAACCAAAGCAGATATAGTTTGTTCAGTACTCGAAGTACTTCTTCGAATTAGTATCATCACATGATGATTTTCTGCTCTTCTTCGATAAGCAGGTATGTTTCCCTGTAACATAAATGATTGCCGATGAAAATCGATCACAGGATAAACATTCGATGGTATCTGTAGACAAATAGTGCGAAGCAAATGACATTGCAGACGGGGGTTATTAACGTTACATGACAACCGAGTTTTTCAACACCACAAGCGATGCGATAAGTTCATGAAGCAAATTATTCAAGGGAAAACTAAATGGTGAATGAAAACACACACCTTGCAAACCCCGATAAACTATCACTCAATGTAATTCTCCCACTCTCTGTCAACAAGTGTAAAAAAGAATGAGGAAACATACGAGGAATTACTCCGTGGGAGTGTCTTCCGAATCTGAACTAAAAGCACTTGACGAAAGAGAGTCGGAGGAATGCGGAATGGTCGAGGCAGAAGCAGGGGTAGCAGTCTTGGCCTTGGAGGGCTTGGAGCGATGAGCATCTGGCTTGTAGGCATGAGTACCTGTTGTATCTGCAATTTCATCATCATGATTGACAAACAGTAGAATCGTTGAGTCAGAACGCTGTGGGAGCACTGGAGTTTGTCTTCACATGCGCGGAACAGCCAACAATTCCAGGTGGTCATACTCCTGGAAGAGGCCTTTCTTAGCTAAATCCTTGCGAGAGTAATGCTCTCTCAACAAGGTCCATGAGCGCTTCCTTGCATCCTTCTCATGCAGAAGAATTTGACGAGTGTGATTATGAATGAGATTCAGCTTAGCCATCAATTACACCTTTTCATTTCTATCCATCTTGATGTGTCTTTCCAGAGTCTGCTGCGTGCACATACAAATCTCATAGAGTGATGGATTTTCTTCACGAGCGATTTCAACCCTGCCTTCCTTAACCTTCGGAGCATTTTTAGACGCAGAAGCATTTGCAGCAGCATCGACTGGTCCCTTCCCTTTGCTATTATCCTTCACAATACGCAAAGTGTCACGAACAGGTGGCATGAATACTTTCGGCTCGTAGGCCCAGAAGAATTTCTCATGTGTGAGCTGCTCGATTGCGAACATTATCCATGGAGCATAAGGCTTCAACGACTGACGGTTGTCTACAGCACATACCAGGTTTCAAATGAACAGATCAAGAATGTCAAACTTGATTCCCTGAGATATTGCCACAAGAGCATTTCCTACGATGCCTTTGATGGAGTTTGGCCTGTTTGTTGGCATGATGGTATTGCACAAAATGTGGAATAGTACTTTGTTGTCATAAGCCAACTACTTCAAATCAACATCAATGCATTCATCCCCCACCATGGTGGGATCCACCAGGACGTGGAGTTGTGCTTCGGACACTTCCCAGAAATATAGTCTGTGCTCTTTGTCATTCTCAAATTCACATTGAGGCAAATTTATCAAAGCCAGAAAATATCTGCCAAGCATTTGATTCTCTCTCTGCCAGTCATCCATTCAAGCGTCCAAGTTGAGGTATTTCCCATTTCTCCTATGATGTACAACGTGGCATAGAACTGAAGAATAACTTCCTTGTTCCAACCATATTAAAGCGCATGAACCCCTTCATAAGAGCATGTTCAATATGATCAATTGCATTTAGGAAGTAAGGCATTTCTTCGAGCTTGGCTAAGTTCAATATCTTGTGATTGAAAATTCTGTTCTTGCCAAACAAGATACGAGCATAATAGACTGCTTGTTCTTCTGTCAAGAACCTCGGTGACAATGAAGTCCTTTCTCCTTCATATGGGCTGACCCCAAAGAATGCAAGCTTCGAGGAATGAAGTTGTTCACTGAATGCGAGGCCATTGGGGCCATACTCAGCTTAAAACAGTGGAAATGATTCCTCAGGATTTTTCTTAAGTTCTTCCTCGCTAATTTCCATCGGCTGAACATCTTCAGTGGCTGGTGCATTCTCAGCGATGGGCTTTAGAGGAGCCAGTGGCCTTAACATTTTCTCTGGAGCTGATGGCGTGGGAGCACTGATCTGACCTTCATTTACCTTCGCCGGAACTCCTTCAGCGGCTTTAACTGTCTTAGGCACTAAGGCCTTTTGATTCGGCGAGTTCTCAATGATGGGTGGCAAGACAACTTCCTCAGACTGTTCAGACACAACTTGCTCAACCTGCTGTGTCAACACTTGTGGTACAACTGTTTGGAGTATCTCTTCGGGAGCCGTGGGCTCTTCAAATTTTTCTCTTCCTGTTCTGGCTATCAAGCCAAAGAACCAGAGCGGGATCAACCTCCATCTTGGTAGGGGCACCAGATGGGGAGACCGGGGTGGTGTTACCTTGGGAAGCAACTAGCTCCCCCCTCAACCGTTTCACCCTCCTTGGTGTATCAAGAGGGTTCAGCACGAATCTCCTTCAAAGGCGATGATACTGCCTTCTCCATCTCAATCTCTTCATCAACTTTTTCTTCAGGAGCATTTCCCTTGGGCACGACATCTCTTCTAGAGGGTTGACTAGATACATATCCAACACATCAAATTCTTGTTCGACTAAGGTAGGAATGATAACTACGGCATGCTCAGCTTGATGCTCGGTTTCTTCCTCGGAGTGAGGGGATGGTGGAATCTGTTGCAATGGAACACTTGAAACAACAGGAGCTTCAGTCATTATTGATTGGACACGACGATTTTTTTCTTTCGGCTTGCTGGCTTTTGCCTGAGCTCTCTAGCGTTTCCCTTCTTTTTTATTTATGTCGAGCAAGATCTGCTTGACGCTTAATCTCATCATTTCTATGATCACAAAGCTGAGAGACATCCATCTTCTTCTTGGAGTGTCAACCAATCTTCTTATTTCTTATGACAGTGAGGGCTTTGGTGATCTCAAGGATTCCCTTCTTTACGTCTTTTCTTTCAGACTCAGATTTAGCTTCCCTTCTCATTTTCTCAAGAAGATTCTTATCATCGACAGCTTGATTGAGTTATTTGGTGATTTCTCTCAGCTCAGAGAAGTGCTTTGCTACCATCTTGGTAACATTTTTAGGCAGACCCAAACTACTCAATTCAGTTGGATTTGCATGATAGGAAGCACCTTCAATGATGTCAAATATAAGATCAAAATCATATTCCTCTGTGGGAGCAGGAACGATTTTCTTCGCCTTCTTGGCAGGAGCAACAACTTTTTCATTAGAAATCAACTTCCTCTTCACCACTGGGCAGGAGAACCCAAAGGTTTATCTGAGGGGACGGGAGCAAGCCTTGGTGAAGATCTCACTCGTGGCGAAATCTTTAATGGAGATGGAGTTTGGTACGGCTTATCAAGCATCACTCCTTGATCATACATGGGAATTTCTTCACCGGTATTATCATTAGAAGAATCCTCATCAGACGAGGCAGATGCAACCTTCCTAGATTTACTAGCAACAGACTTCTTCTTCGGTGCTCGAGGAGAAACATACTTCCTCTTCTTCTTTTCTTTTCGGGCAGACGCCCTTTCCTTCTTCTCTAGCACATCCTGTTGAGTTAACTCAACATTTCGCTGTTCCACTTGATTTTTCTTCGCGAGTCTTGCCTCACGCTTGGCCTTCTCCTTTGGACCCAGAATGCTCATCTGAACTATTTTCCATGACCACTCCTGAGAGAAAAATGCAAATATGAAAGAAAACACAGGAAGAAGTCACAAACATGCACAGAAGCTTTCCAACTCAAAACAGAATATTTTTCAGAAGAAGCATGTGATCCATGGCATACACTTGCAAGATATCGTCGAGTGAATTGCAATATGCCTTAAGACAATAAAACCATTCCTCTAATCTTTCGACGTATACAAAGTGAACCCTAGATCCAGAAGACTGGTATGAGGAACAACTACAAATCGTACAAGTCATGACTTAGTGAATCCTAAAGATCTACCACAAGAGAAATAACACAAGATAATCGCATCGAGATGAACGGCCCTAGAACAGATGAGGGAAGGGGCAAGTTCTAGATCTGAAATGCCCTAACTTGGTGAAACAGATTGACTATGGCGGTGCGGGAGATAAGAATTACCACATAGGTGCGACCAACGGTGGCGGAGCTTCGCCGGAGTTGCAGGGCGAGGCTTGTCGTCGACGGTGCTTCGAGCTCGGGCTCAGGAGGAGAGCGAGAGTGAGAGGAGGGTTTGAGGCCGCATGGAGAAAGAACAAGGGAAGAAGAAACATGGAGTGGGGGTTTATACATCTTGAGGGAGAAACCGCCCACTCCGAAATCTACGGCCTAAAAACCCGGGACGCTCGACATTCAATGACGAGATCACGATCGAGAGATCGTGGGCACGTGTCAGCCGTTTCCTGCGAAAATCTCGGTAACTGAACTAAGTGCCGCAAGATTTGAGGAAGCGCAAGCGCCAAAACAGATGAAATTTTGAAGTTGATTTCATTTGCGACCAAGGACGTCGGAGCGAAAACATCTTCAAAACAAGTTGCATGTTTATGACACGGAAGATCCGAGTAACAACCAGAAGAAAGACTGACTCGAACAAACAAAACTAAACGAAGGAAAACACACAAACTGCGGCAAGAACGTGGAAGGAGAAAGCACCAACAATAATTAATCTCAGGGCTTATGATAGGCATGAGATATCCCTGAGAGGATTTCCTGCAAGAATTGATTAGTTCTTCACAACCCACACTTGTGTGGGAGGTGAGGATCTCATTTGCTTTGACTAGCTAGGAATATTCCTTTGATGAGTCCTGCGAGACACTTGTGCACTGTGATGATAATCATATGAATAGGCATTGAAGTTGTTTCCAGAGACATGAATGTAATGATTTGAAGATGTACGCATTTGCTTCTTCTGACGCAGGTTAGGACGATAATCATTCGAAAATAGTACTCGAGTAGTCTGAGAATGATAACTATTTCCTCGTCAAAAATTATCCTGCGTAGTCAGGTTAGCAGTAACTGATAGATTTTCAATGGCCCACTTCTTCACCCAAATTAGCTTCTTGGGTGAACCTGACCTGCAGTTAGTCCCAATATATCGAGCAAAAACCTTGCCATCCTGTTGTTTGAAGAGTTTGTAATTTGAGTCGCTAGACTCGTCAATATCAATAGGAATGGGCGAGTGATAACAAGTTGAAGTTTCAGGTTCGAGAGTTTTACTCTTAGCACAAACCCCAGTCGTTCGAGTATATTGCTCGGGAGTCCAATAGGATCCATCCACATTGAGTTTCTTTTCAAAACCTAGTCGTTCCTTCTGAGGATTTTTGTGCAGAATAGACTTCTTGAGCACGTCACATAGGGTTTGATGCCCTTTTAGGCTCCTTAGCATTCCAGTTTCAAGTAAGCCCTTTAACCTGCAATTTTCTTCAGTGATAGCAGCAAAATCCTTGGACGAGAGGTTAGTAGTACCAATTTCAGTAGTAGCAATTTTCTCAATAACATTATTATAAGGTTAAACATGAGAATCAACATTGCTACGTTCTAGGCATTTTAAGCATGGAGGAACAAAGTCATCAGGAAATCAATTAGATTGCTCGGAGAAGAGATAAGCTTTTTCTAACACCAGCTCGTTATGAGATTCTTTCAGTGACACAAGTTCTTGATTCTTGTTAAGGAGTTCATATGATAAGCCCTCGTAGTCAACTGTAAGTGAATCATATCGATTGGTAAGATCATCAATAGTTGATGAAAAAGCATCTTGCTCTTCGATCAACTGTTGGTTCTTCTCCATCTCTTTGACCAGTAATCCTTCGGTCTTCCTGAGATTTCTCTCAAGCATTTTGGGTTCATCATGTTGGGATTTAGCAATTTTCACCAACTTGGTATATGAAATATATTCAGGTGATTATTCATTCATGGATCTTAGGTGTTTTGAAGATACTTGATCCTTTGATGATTTTGCCATAAGGCAGAAGGCGATTGGTTCATCATCACTTGAATCATCCTCACTTGACACATTATTATCATCATTTGATTCGCCGAGATTCTTTGATGATTCGATGGCTACGTATGCATTGCTTCTTCCAATCTTTTTGTAGAATTCTTCATCATCTGAATCAGTGTCTGTTATCTCTTCTTCAGAGTCCAAAGTCAGATTAGTGTAGGCTTTATTCAGCTATGAGATTTTCTTCAAGTTGGAATCAACGATTGCTTTGGCATTTATGTCAGTGACTGGTCTCGTTGAAGAAGATGAAGCAGGTTCCTTATTCTTTGAGATAAAACCATTGCAGTGAAGATACTTCCATCGGTTACTAGGTGTTTCATCCCAGCAAGGACAATCTACTATGACATGACCAAATTATTTGCATTTGAAGCACTTCATTTCTTTCTCAGGTAACCGCCTTGAGGATTCAGGCACTTCATCATGAGCATCATTCACAAGATACAAGTTTTGTCTTCTAAGATCACTCAGCCGTTGTGTGAGCATCCAATTCTCTTGTGATGGTGTGTTGATTCTCGACATCTTCTTCTTCTTCCTGAGAGCTACCATAGTGAGAGAGGATTTCTCCTTCACCTTCTGAAGTAGATTCTTGATTTGCATTTACCAGTTCCATCTTTTCTTCATGAATGGATAGCAGTGTCATGACCTCAACATAATGAAGCTCTTCATAATATGGTATTTGTTTAATTTTAGCTACAATGGGATCAAAGGTTTCATCAAGAGCACTCAGTAGCTTGTTTACCACATCTTTATCGGTGACGTCAGTTACTCCTCGTTCATGAAGTCTTTCAACAATGTTTTTCAGCCGATTCGTGAGTGCCATCACACTTTCCTTTCGAAGACTTCTGAACCCAGTGAACATGGCACGAAGCATTTGAGTGTGTGAATCAGTTCTAGAGATGAAATCTTCATGACCGTTTTTGATAGCATCCTTGAGTTGCTTTGATGTATCAAGGTTTCGAAACTGAATGAACATGTTCTTTGAAATTCTTGCACAGATAATATCTCTTGCTTGTGCATCCAAACACATCATAACCTTGTCATTAGAAGATGGTGCATCAGGGTGTTGAATGGTGTAACCATCTTCTATAATCTGCCACATATCATCGTCGATAGCTTGGATTCTAATTCTCATCCGTTCCTTCCCGTACATATAGTCATTTCCATCAAAGATAGGAAAACCTTCAGAGTGTGAGGATCTACCTGCATAAGACATACTCAAAACTCCAAGGATGTTAGACCTTTAATAAACAAAGACAGGGAGTACCCGCTCTGATACCAATTGTTAGGACCGAGAGTATCGACCAGGGGGGGTGAATGGGAGATCCAAATTTTCTTTCTAAAGCTTTGAAGCAAAACCCAATCACAACAGCGGAATAAGGTATTGAAGGAAATAGACTGAATTAATTTTCTTTGTCAGAAGCATATTCATCGATGAAAGCATTTACAACAGTACGAGCTTGATAAACCACAGGTTTAACAACAATGAGAGTAATGCAACATGCAAATAGATGTAGAAAAATGAGACACAACATAGTTGGTACTGAAGAATAAGCTATGGATAATTTCACAAGTGAATCTGATGTACAAGAAGATAATGAACGAATACTGGCGATGATAATGAATGGGGATGAACACAGGTACATAGGATGGCGGCACCAGAGCAAAATGATCAAGTAATATATCAACACAGAGCACGAATAATAACTATTGAAGGAAATGTTGTAGAGTATAAATGACCCATCACTAGTACAGCGAGCTCCTAAACAAATGGTTTAAAACCCCTTTCCGCGATGGCATTTGGAACCGTCTCCAAGTGAGTGTGGGCAATAGGGGGGGTACTTCCCACACGACCCAGAAACCGTCGGGGATATGCCCTCCTGGCACACACGTTCGGCAAAATGAGGTCGTGTGAGACCGGCGAGCGCTCAAATACGAAAATACATACAGTAGAGCTAAAAAAAATACAATTATACGGCGAAATTGTTTCCAGTCGCAAGTACATCCTACACAGTCAGTCCCCGCTAAACGTTTCCGTTCGTATGTACATCCCACACAGTCGCTCGAAGGAAAACGTTTCCATTCACAGGTACATCACACACAATTTTTCCCGTTAAATCGCTTGCATTATTGAAGATCTCACACACGGTCCATGGAAGAAACTATGTGGCAAAGGCTGTCCAGCACACACATTTTTTATGTGGTAAACGTTTGCGCAAGGTGGCCTAACGCAAACAGTTTTCAAGAGAAAGTCGTGTGTGATTGTTCATTGATCCAACACGGTTTATTCCTAGAAACTGTGTGCGTTGCCTGCGGTCATCGCCCACGGTATTTTTTTCAACAACCGTTTGCAATAGCAAAACCCAATTAGCAGGCTAATTTGCCACTAGCTGGCTAATTATCTGATTATTCATAATACATTTATTAATCTAATTGACAGTTCATATTAAGCCACAATATATTTCATTTTCATAATTGAAATACATCAGAGTACAGCATCATATAGTTTCAACACTCAGCTACCCCATTACACAACTATAACCTTCCGAAATTAGCATCATAGACGGTACATAGACAGATGTATCTCATCTGGAAAACTGCTGAAGCAGAAGGCGAATATTGAGCCTTCATTGATGTTGAAGGTCTTTGTAACTTTAGGCCAGTGCCTGCGGATGATTGACCGTCCATCCTTCGTCCTCTACAGGAACACTTCAATATTGAGCCATGGGTCTTGTATGAATACCTTCCTCGCCTCCTGACCATACAGGTGGTTTGAGAGGTAATCATCAGTGAACTGCTTTGGAAAGGCCTGAAAACAAGGATGTGCATAAATATCTTTTCTTTATTGGAAATGGGGCAAAGGAATTAAAAAGGCAAGGTATAATAGTTAGTACCATCCTGTAGTGAACTGATGTCTTCTTCATTGTGGAGACAAAGATCTTGTTGTTTTTTGTCACTAATTTCTTTATCCTAACAATCTTTCTGAATTTATTGACTTGACTGATATTCATGGACAACTCATTTCCCCATATGCAAAAAGGGTCGAACAGTGGGTCAAAACCTCTGACAGCAGGACCTACATGTGCAAGACCAAATTGTTAAAAACCTAAATATTAGAATGGTTCCTGCAATTGCACAATAATGTGCTATTAGACAATGGATCATGCACGTGCTAACCTTGATTGTAAACCTCAGTGCTTCCCATTTTTTCCCTGCAACACATATAATGTAGTTAGTCATCAGGTTAAGTAAGGGTTCGCATCCTATTAGTAAAATATGTTGATGAAAAATAATCACATTGCAGATTCATCAGATTAATTCAAGCCACAGGGGAAACCCATTTACCCAAACCAAGCATGATTAAGAACTAGGAAATATAGCACTTGTAAATGTTTCTCATGTATTAAGTGCAGCCAAATTCGATTTATTCCTCACATGCACAACAATACAAAATTCTACCCACGACAATTGGACATCGCATTACAGAATTGAACCAAGCAGTTAACTAAACACCACAACAAATGAACCAAACATTAACTGAGCACCACATTGCACAATATAACATTGAACCAAGCAGTTAACTAAACACCACAACAAATGAACCAAACATTAACTGAGCACCACATTGCACAATATAACATACTCCTAATAGAAGATCAAACAGTTAACCAAATAGTTAACTACATCCAATTGTAGCAATTGTATTTGTTTCTCATGTATTTACTATAGCGAATTTCAATTTATTCCTCACATGGTATACAATAACAGAATGCACCCACACTTTTGTAAAGATAAATTCGATTTATTTCCCACATGGAAGACAATACAAAATTGCAGCCTGAAGAATTGAACATCACATTTGCAGAATTGAACCAAACAGTTAACTGAAGACGACAACTAATTAACAAAACAGTTAATAAGTGAGCACCAGACTGCACGACATATAGAACATATACACTAGAGCAACAGATTGCATGGTAAAAATTAGATAGCACAATTCACTAGAATTTGTGAAGGAAAGGTAGGAGCAGCAGACGCAATGGGTAAACCGAGCATGCTTAACCGGCGTAGCTAGCAAATGGCAAGGTGCTCCTTCAAAATCTCGGGGTCGGCACGAATGGCAGCCATTGCGACCTCATCCGCGCGTGCGGCCGCGATTTGCTTCTCTGTTGCCAAATGCTCCTTGAGGTCGTGGCTGTACTGCGTGCACCATGGCTTAGGCGGGCGCTGATTTGGTGGAGGGGTCGGTGATTTGGGTGGAAGGTGTCGCGCTCGCGCCGGCGGTAGGGGCATGTGCGATGTGGAAGGAGGAGGAGGATGGGGGTCGGGTGTGGATTACCTGCCTGGAGGAGGGTCGCCGGCGAGGAGGCGGCGGCACTGCAAGCAAGGGGTGAAGGTTTCAACTTGGAAAGGAAGGCGGAAAGAGGGGAAATGTGGCTTTTGGTAAGGGGGAAGGGGCGGGGAGGTAGATATTTCCGCGGAAGCCGAAAATTTTGAATCGCTTCAGCCAAAAAACAAGCACGCAAAGTGTCATCAGACACGGTCCCTTATTCAGAACTGTGTATGATATGTGAACATCACAAACGATTCAGATAGCTTAACCCGTGTGTGTTGTGTTTGAACGTCAAAAATTTGGGTTCGAATTTCCCTGGTTACAGTGGTCATCCACGATATTGCATAATTTGGGTACACAAAGGAGACTAAGTTCTTAATCGAGCAAGTTCAGCAATTAAACAGAGCTAGCTGACCTAAACATTACTCTAACAAATTAAAGACCGGCGCTCTTAATTAAACAAAACAAAGAGTACTACTATGGCTGGTGCTCGTCAATCTCTGCCGCCGCCTCCATGTCCAACTCGCGCCCGGCGGTTTCATGGGGAAGGGGCTCCATGGCATCAATTGCACCATACTCGGCAAGCATCTCGCCATCCGCGTCCGCCATATCTTTGGAAAAGGCCGCCACGAGCTGGGCACGGGCGGACGCCATGTGAGCTCTGGCGGGCTCCGTTGTGGCAAGGTATGCCGCGCAGGAACGGACGGCTGCTCGAACTCTCTCGGCGATTTCCAGCTCTTCGGCCGTGGGCTGCTGACCGCTGCCGCAGATGCTTCGTTCGATTTGTTCGGTGACCGCCACGACCTGGGTGTGGACGACCTCGACATGGTAGTGGGCGGCCTCCAACAGGGCTAAGGCCGCCGCTGCGGAACGGACAGCTGTTGTGCCGCTCTCGCTAGTTGCTATCCCCGAGGCAGATGCTGCTGCCGCCGCTTGAGAAGCAACAGCGGCTATTTGGGCTGCCTTGGCCGCCCGGACGCAGACTGCGGTCGCCCTCACGAAGCTTGTTACCACGCGCCTGGCGGCTGCGGCCGCGCTCTCGCCGGAGTGGGCCGTCGAAGTTGCCCTC
The DNA here is from genome assembly GCF_018294505.1 of Triticum aestivum. Taxonomy (NCBI): domain Eukaryota; kingdom Viridiplantae; phylum Streptophyta; class Magnoliopsida; order Poales; family Poaceae; genus Triticum; species Triticum aestivum. Next base: position 150,988,074 of record NC_057799.1, on the reverse strand, counting down.
ACGACGTGGGTCCACGTCCCCATCTTTCACCGGCGACGAAGGAATAGTGAAATGATATTTGGGGAGTGAGCTAGCTAGTGTGCTTGACACGCCGGCTGTGGACTGTTGCTGACGCGCCTTCTCTCGTAAGGCATGGGCGTACTATACACCGACGGTGCTCCAAGATATTTTGTGCTGCATCTCACACGGTTGGTGATAATAAACTGTGTGCGATCTACTTGATTTATCGTCTTGATCATTTGAATTACGTAATGGGGTCATAGCTACAAAGGATGGTGTTTGAATTATTAGAACTTTTATCTACAGTGAACATGCAACTATAGGTGTGTCGTCAAAAAATTGGAATTATTCAGGGTTCGTTTGTACATTTTTATACATTATCTAGGTTTTCCAGGCATTTTATGCGCATAATTCAAATTTTAACTACATGCACATGCTCCAGTGCATACAAAATTATTGAAAAATTAAATATGTATCCTTGGTTGCACGATTAGGTCCCATGCAAGAAACGGGAATGAATTTCAAACACCCTGCCACCGTCACTCGGCCGCAAACATTGAGATACCTGGTTTTTAAATTATAGTAAATCCAAAACTCGTCTGAAATTCATGAAACTTGGCATGATATCATGTAGCGGCATCAACATGCCGTGGGAAATTTTTTGTCCCATTTAGGGTAGGTTTGGGTATATGCTTCTCATAAACCGAAGCTTCTCACAACAATCATGATGGTTCTCGGTAGGGACGAAACGATATCCATTGCCTCTTATTGCTTTCATTTTTTTTCTCGTGTCAACATAGACACATGAGTGTTGTGTGATTTTTTGTGATTTTTCGGGGTTCGTTTGGACATTTTTATTCATTAACTTAGTTTTCAACGCATTTATGTGCATAATTCAAATTTGAACTACATGCACATGCTCTAGTGCATATAAATTGGTTGAAAAATCAAATCTGTGTCCTAGGGTGCATGCTTAGGTCCCATGCAAGAAATGGGAATGAATTTCGAACACCAGGGCACCGTTGATTACCGGCAAACATTGAGATGCCTGGTTTTTAAATTCTAGTAAATGCAAAACTCGTCTGAATTTCATGGAACTTGGCATGCTATCATGGAGCGGCATCAACATGCCATGGTACAAATTTTGTCCCATTTGGGGCAGGTTTGGGTATATGCTTCTCACAAACCGGAGCTTCTCACAACAAGCATGATGGTTTTCGGTAGGGAACGTCCCACCTTTGGGGACGAAACGATATGCATTGCCTCTTATTGCTTTCAAATTTTTGTCTCGTGTCAACATAGAACAACAGGAGTGTTGTGTGAATTTCTGTGATTTTCGGGCTTCGTTGGGACACTTTTATGCATTAACTGCATTTTGAATGCATTTATGTGCATAATTCAAATTTGAGCTACATGCACATGCTCCAGTCCATATAAATTGGGTGAAAAATCAAATTTGTGTCCTTGGGTGCATGTTTAGGTCCCATGCAAGAAATGGGCATGAATTTCAAACACCAGGGCACCATTGATTGCCGGCAAAACATTGAGATGCCTGGTTTTTAAACTCTAGTAAATCCAAAATTTTGTTAACCATTCACGTGACGCCACGTGTCTTTGTTTTAATGGCTGTACGAGGTGCCGTTCGGACGGATGCTTGACCTTGACTGAACGGGATTTCTGTAGCTCTTGATCGCAAACGATTTAGATAGAACACTTGTATGCAAAGTGAGAGAAGCGCATGATTTGTGCATCCCTTTAACGCAAACGGTTGTTCCGGATGACCCGTGTGCAACCTCATACAAACAATTTGGTAAGATTTGCATCTGTCATATTGGGTATGTTCCCATTTGTCAAACTGGAAAGATTTACATTTGTTGATCTAGTGACGTTGCCATTTGTCAATCCTTGTAACATTGCGATTTGTCAAAATATGCAGCTAGAAATCATTAGCACTATGTAATTTTTGCAACTAAAATTCTGTAATTAAGCATAGATTTCATTCATAGATTAAGCAGTCGTTCTTAATTTATACAAACAGTTCAACTCGATAGCTGAACCGACCAAACTTCTCCCCAATTGTTGCCAACCACGTACTGAAATAACTAGTTCAACTATATATACTAGCTAATTTTAAGTACGTTGTACAGTTCGACCACACATCTATAGTCAGATGAACTGAACAAAATAGCCCCTAAATACTACTACCACCACGGAGGGGCTTTGTGCTACTTCTGGCAGCCTCTCCTCTACTGAGCGCGCTCAGTGAGAGGCATAGGAGGAGGAGGAGCCTACCGATGAGCCGGAGAAATGCAATACGGTGCCTCCCGCTTTTGCACGTCCAGCGAAGCTCGCCAGCTCGAACGCCCTCTGCCGCTCCAGACAATCCCTCTCGAAACGACCGGACTGCTCGTAGATCTCCTGATTCCTCGCCTCTGCGTTGGCGTGTAATGCGGCCACGGCTTCGGTAAGGCTCTTTGCGTGCTCGACAAGGCACTCCTCCTCCTCTCGCAGGAACTCGATGTAGCGCGCAAGGTCGCTGACGCACGTGCGGTCCGCAACCTCTACCTCCCTCCTTCGGGCGGCGGTGGCGGAGTGGGTGATGATCCCGGTGGTCGACGGTGGGCTGGCGGCCACGGTGGCCGACGATGGGGTGGCGGCCAGGACCACCACCTCCCGCCTTCGGGCCGCGGTGGCGGAGCGGGTGCTGGACACGGTGGCCGGCAGTGGGGTGCCGGCCACGACGGCCACCTCTCGCCTTCCGGCCGCGGATTTCGACGGGGTGTGGCGGTAACGGCGGCCGGCAACAGCTGCCAACGGGCAGCGGCGGCAGAGCGTGTGGTGGGTGTTCCACGCACACCCAACAGGGACGCCACGCGCACTACACTACGCCGGGGACTGCGCCGCCGCCGCGGTGTAGCCTCCCAGCTGGAGCTGTCCTCTGATGACGGCGGAGTGGCTGAGCGACGACGACGGACCGGTGCCATTAGCGATTGTGGGAGAAGCAGACGAGATAAGCTACAGGGAGGGAGGGGAAAACGCGACGCAGGACTTGCCGGCTGTGAGGATTTTTATAGCAGGCCGGTAAGCATTGGGATTTTGGGGGATTTCACCGAGTCGGGCGGGAAGCTTGCGCGGGAACGGGCTCACCGACGATTCATTGGCGCCACCGTTTGGCCAAAAGAACGCCCCCATGCACTGCGCAAGCTTGCGCTGTAAGCCGTCTGCGGCAGCAGGGTGACAAGACGTGCGAGAGGATGACGAGAGGACACGTACACATACAGTTAATAAAAAAAGTGTTTGCGATTTAATTACCTACTATACCTCGTCCTGGTTCATAAGTTGGATTTAACTAAAAAATACGAATGCATGTCACCATAGATTATATCATTGGAATCGTATTTGAACATAGTTTCCAACTATACAGTTTTTGTAACATGCAATAACACTTTTTTGGTTAAATATAAGGTGATACACCAGCAGGCGTTTGCCCGCAACACACACGGCTTATTCCATCACAAACAGCTCTGATGGATTTACTGTTTGCCACGTATCGCACACGCAACTCTAAGATGATTCGTGCTTGATGTCTCCGACATCGCTCGCATAGTTCATCTTATTTGCCACGTATCACTGTGCCGTCCTCTACTCACGTCGCTCGGCAAGCTCTGCTCGCCGTTAGGTGCCGCAGCGCGCTGTGCTCACCGTTAGGCGCCGCGACGTGCTCTGTCGCGTCCGTTGGCGCGCTCTGCTCGCGTCCGTCGGCGCGCTCGGCTTGTGGACAACTTTTCCTTTAGGCGACCGCGCAGCGCTCTGCTCGCGTCCCTTTGCGCGCGCTCTGCCAGCGATTGGGCGTGCGCACGATCACGTTGGGGCCCCATATGCAAGAGGTTGCGTCGCGCGCTTTGCCACGCGATGCAGTTACGTGCGGCACGATGGAGTTACGCGCTGCAAATTAGAACTGCCAGCAGGGCCTGCCGATATTCCTGGCCGTCCGGCTTCCCCTTTATTTCCCGTGGCCATTATAACCTTAGTCACTTCAAACTTTCGATCGCGCCCCACAACACAACAAGCACACCCATGGCGACACATAGAGAGGGGATATCCGGCGGCGCTCCAATGGTGTTTGGCGAGCATAGAGTGGAGACCCACGCGAGGGAGACAGATCTCTCGGTGGTGTACACCATCGACTCGGCCTTGGAGGACGACTACATCAACAGCGTTGAGCAGTTGCTTGCTGGAGACAAGTACAAGGTGGTCGGCATCGACCTCCAGTACACCGTCGGTCGTCCCGGCATAGATGAGAAGGTTGCCGTCGCCCAGTTGTGCGTGCACCATCATGTCCTCATCTACCACTACTGCATGGCCACAGAGCCTTGTGACCGTTTCAACAAGTTTGTCAACAGCACCGACTACAAGTTTGCCACGGTGGAGACCAAAGACGATGTAAAAGCACTCAGTGTTACGGGCTTGGCCTGCAAGATCCTTGTTGAAATCCGTGACCCCTACATGGTCTGGGGCAGCATGAAGCAGGACTCCCTGGTCGAACTCGCCTCGGCCATCATCGATCCCTACTACGAAAGATGAAGCAGGATGCCCAGAGGACAAGTCCCGTATCCTAGCACAAGGCCTGGATGTGGCAACTGGATGAACCTCACCTCAGGTTCGCGGCCAAGAGCGTGTAGACATGCTACTAGATGCACAGGCGGATTTTTGACATGACAAAGTGCCTCGTTACCCAAATCGACGAGCCCGGATCAAGCCACAAGAAGAGCAAGCGTCACAAGAAGTAGATGATGATCAGATGATTGTTTATGCTAGTTAATCATGCATGTAATATATAGTTTACTTTATTGGTGTGTGTGGAAATGTCATGTGTGTAGTAGACACCTATGTAATTATGCATGTAATAGTTTACTTTGGTATATGCAAATGCCATGGTTGTAGTAGCCACCTATGTAAGTGGATGTTTAATTTGGTTATGCAAGCATGTCCTTATAAGTGTGTATGTATATATGGTGTTGTTCTGTATGCAATCCGATCGCACAACACACACGTCTTATTAGCAGCAACCGTCTGTGTTCTTATCGGTCTTCACACAAATTTCTGATTACAGACCTGTTTGCCGCGTATCACACACATCTTGTTAAGTTGAACTATTTTTGTTCTCATGTCTCAGCGCAAACAGTTCATCCGAGTGAACCGCATGCCGTATATCGCACACCTTTCATCTGGCTGACCGTTTCTCTTGTGTTACCTAATCACGAATAGTTCATCCGAGTGAACTGTGTGTTGTGTATCGCCCACGCCTCCATCTGGCTGCCCATTTCTTTTGTTCCTCCTCATTGCAAACAGTTCATTGAACTGAACTGTATGCCCTTCATTGCACACGCAACTAAAACCTGAACCGTGTTTGATGCATCCGTCATCGCAAACGTTTTACACATTTCTGACGGTTTTCATACAGCATAGTTTGCGATTATGGCATCGCACACAGTTTCTCGATGGGTCTCTCATCGTAGTGTCGCATTAGCAGCATCCTGCAGTAGTGCATGGTGCTCGATGGTGACAGCAAGATTTGGTAGACCAGTTCACCCTTCTGCCAAAGGGCTACGTCTTGTTGGAGGGGTTGTTACTTAACACGGAAGATAAAGTCTCTTCACCCTATTCTCCTTCAACGCAGAGCTGATAAGACTCAAGTTGATTTCACTCATGGCAGATCCTTGTCGGAGATCTCCAAACCTTCGGTCGACCTTCGCGAACCACAATCACTCTTGGTTGCTGAAGATCAGGGTCGGTGAAGACAACAACTCTTCAAAAGTGGAAGCCGAAACCTATCCGTCTAGACAGTGCGCAGCTCTCAAGAGTAATACGTACAAGAACTCTCACTCAGAACTACTGTGATGCTAAACCACTGCCTAAGTTTGGGCTCATGGTTTTTCTCTCGGTGGATCCTAAACTCAAATCACTCGGAGAGGGGTTCCTCAAAACAATCTTCTCAGAAATCTCAAGTGGAGCAGCCAACGGACAATGATGGAGCGGGGTGGCTATTTATTGCCGCAGCGTTCCCTGATGGGAAAAGACCAAATTAGACATCGGGTTTGGCCCATGGCTGAACGACACGATTCCAACAGTCGGATTTGAGCACAACGGTAACATTACTTGAGGAACAAGTAATGCTAACTCCTCGGTCTGAGACAAATCTCTCGAAGCGAAGAAGAACACAGTCTATTGCTAACAAGTATTTCCTCAGAGCACAAAGAGATTTCTCTCATGAATTTCATAGATTTTGGCTAAGCATCATAGCAGCTGTAAGCATCGAGAATTTATACCCCTCTTAATAGTACGGAGGTCCTATGACTCAAATGAATGAAAGAACAACTAAATGAATACTACGTCTTCACTTTGTCTTCAACTTTCATTGTTGCAGTCAATTTCTTCGGACGCCGATACCGAATCAAAATGCTTTGCTTCAGCAGTAAATTTTCGTGGGGTCGATTTCTTCACAATAATCTCTTCGACTATATGGCTTCAGCACACATAGCTCATTCTTCTCTTTAGTGCAAATATGCTTCGATGAAGTTCCTCTAACTTAGCACCGGAGACAGCATATTCTTCAGTTGTGTATGGACTTTTTCTCTCTATATGCACTAGCAAACAAATCAGTCCTTGTCTTTTCTGTCAACAATCTCCAAAACACAAGGTAGGCAGATATTGCACCAACAACATATATGAGCGGTACTAATCAACGCTTCGATCCTTTTCCATATGGGGCAATGAGATATTCATGAACAAGCATCAAGTGAGGAAAGTAAGAAAGATTGTTAGGCGAAAGAAACAGGTTATGGGAATTAAGCTCTTTATTTACACTTTGTCCAAGACAACAGTGAATTTTACGATGGTATGTAATGTGTTGCCTTTTCCTCCTGCCCACTACAAGTTACTCTATTAGACCTGAGTATCTGAATTTTTCTCTCTTTAGTGGTTCCGAAGCTATTTACTGATGATTACCTTCCAAACTACATGACCGGAGTGGGGGCAACTAAGGTTAAAGTATATAATTCATGCTACCATGATAATGCTCTAGAAGTCTTCCTGAAGGCAGTGAAGGATGGGCGGGCGATCATCACAAGGGGTGGGACAAAAGTTGTTCTTGCCTGTGGCATGAAGGAGGGCACATTATGGGCATTACACTTCTTCAACCCCATCGGTAGCCAAAATGATTTACACTAGTCTCTTCACCTTTACCGCCTCTAAATATTGTGGTTCATCATAGTTAATTGTTGTCTAATCCTGTAATAACTAAACATATTGTACTGAGAATTTTATTTATGGATTCATTTTTGAACTATTGTGTTGAGAATGTGAACTCCACGTTTCATATTTCAAAATTTCCAATTAGAATAATAAATTACAGGGAAAAATAAAATTATACAGGAGCGAATAAAATAATGTGCACACGGTTAGAAAGAAAACAACATGTGTGATGGAAAACAGAGAACATACGGTTCTTTGACGTGAAACGTTTGCGATGCCCGACGGACGCACACACGGTGTCGTCTCATATGCGTGTGCGATTCATGATAATACGGCAAAGGTTTCAAACCTGCGTGCGTGTGTGATAGGAATACCTATCGCACAGAGTTATGAAAATGGACACGTTGGCGTTAGTAGAGGCACCACACACATTTTACATTCTTGAACTGTGTGCGATAAGTATATCACAAATATATCGGTAGATTAAATGTTGATGTCCACCTTTCACACGACTATAGTGGCATAATCATTTGGGAAGTTTCTCGGATCAGAAACGCAACGTCAAGACGTAACGTGTGGGACTGGGGCGACTTCTCATACGTTTATTCTATGGCGATCGTCAATAGCCACTCGCCTATCCCCGACGGTTTCTTGGTCGTGTGGGAAGGTCCCCCTATCGCAGTCACTCACTTGGCGACGGTTCAGAATGCCGTCATGGAAAGGGGTTAAAAACTGTTTGTATAGCACGTTACGGCACCAGTGGTTTTACCTCCTAGAGCGAGCTTGAACCTGGGTAAACACCGTGTTCTTCGTCCTTTGTTCCCCATTGATCCTAGAACCATAGCTCGGGACCCCCTACCTGAGATCCATCGGTTCTGACACCGACATTGGTGCTTTCACTAAGAGTTCCATTGTTGGGTCAAAGAAGGCTGGATGGGTCGCCTGATCGTCGAAGACACCGTGAACTCTGGGGACCTCTTTGTCCCCGGCCAGCTCTTCGCATTCGGCAGCATTGTGCTGCACGCCAACCCGACTGGTCATCTAGACCAGATCGACTATTTCGCCCCCAAGCACTGGATTAGATTTGGCAATCTGGAGAACATCGCGGACGCTCGAGGCGATCTGGTCTTCGCCGGATTCACGGCTTCACCTGGCGCCCTCACGGTCCCCGTAGTACCTACACCGGAGCTTTCTCCCGATCTGATCTATGGATCGGCCTCAACCCCCTAGCCGGCCTCGAGCTTGGACTTCTCCACCCAGTCCGGGGATCAGGAATCCCCTTCAGCCAAATCAACAATGCTCGCCGAAGACCCAGCTGCACGCCTCAGCGCAGGAGTGGTGTTCGGACGCCAAGAGTCACACTCGGCCGAACCCTTTCCTCACGTCATAGATCTGGCCTTGCGCCCCAGTGATGGGTCAACATTTGTAAATCAAGAATTATCCTCGAACGAACTCCTCCTCACCAATCTGGCTTCAAGCCCCAATATGGAGATAACATCTGCAGACCAGGCGTTATCCTCGGTCTCTCCTACCCATCCGGCTGCAAGTCCAACCTCGGGCCTTGAGGTCAACTCAGGCCTAGAAGACTAGGATTCGGTCCGGACCTGGGTCATTCATCGCCCCGCCATAATGGAGAGCGGTCCCGAGCGGCCACCACATACCAGCCTGGGAAGCCTCGCCTTGTTAAACGAGATGCTTGACCGAATCCGGATGATGGCCATTCGAGATGACTCGCCCTCTCTCTGCATTCAGCTGCCCCTCGAGGTGAATTATAGGGAATTTTATGACCCACCCACCACCCACCTAGTGGCCATAATCGAGGACCTAACCGACATGTTGGACTACACCTCGGAAAACACCAATTCCATGGACGAAGATAGCGGAGCCACAGACAATGCCGACGCCGCTCCCCCCGTCACCGGCCGCTGGACGGCCATGTCAACTTACAACGTCTACATGGTGGACACTCCGAAGGATGACGGCGGCACCCCAGGAAAGGATAACGGCAAGCCCAGTGATGAGCTGCCAAAATGCCGCAGACAACGTCGATGCTCCAAGGCATGTCGAATCCACGCGAGCGACACAGATTCCAGAGAGAACGACACTCCGGACATTGCGGACAATCTTGGCTACCACGGTGCCGATGAACAAACACAAGACGGCCATGGAGAGCATGAGGACCCCCTCAACCTTGATGACCTCAATGACTTCGAAGACATTAACTACCTCCCCCTTTCCGAAGAGGAGGTCAGTTTGGGTGACGAAGGTTTCATCATCCCTGAAGTTCCGCTGGATCAAGAGCGGTTCAAACGGCAGCTCATTGCCACACACGTAGCCTGAAGAAACAGCGGCAGAAAATAAAGGCCAAGCAAGATACCCTCGATGACAGACGGACTAAGGTCTTAGCTGCCGAAGAGGAGTACAACCACGTGTGACAGACCAAAAGGTACCCGAGACGAAGACTATTGCCGCAATTAGACGACGAAGCCATAGAGCAAGCACCTCCAAGGCACACTCGTGTAGAATAGCCGGGCCGCCCCCTCAAGGACGAGACAGGACAGCTGATAAAGCTGACCAGCCTCCGCTCCACGTCGCCGTCAAGGCAAGGAGCGATTACGGCCAGTTTATGAGTATGACATGTGATGCGACCTGGACGCTCGGGCATGTCTGACGAGGTCCATTTACGGACCCAAAGATGACCCTCCCATTAGACAAGACGGATATCAAGCCTGGCTAGACAGAAATGATAGAGCTCGCGAACAGTAACGAGCCCAAATGATAGACGATCCCCGGCGTGACGTAGCCCAAGTCAGGGGCGCCGCTCACCCTTTGTGTTTCATGAATAGGGTGATGCAGCACCAATTCCCGTAAGGATTCAAACCTGTAAATGTCGAGCCATACGACGGGACAACAGATCCGGCTATATGGATTGAAGACTTGCTGCTGCACATTCATATGGCACGAGGAGATGACCTCCATGCCATCAAGTACCTAGTGTCAAAGCTTAGAGGTCTAGCGAAACACTGGTTAAATAGCCTTCCCGAAGACTCCATAGGATGTTGGGAGGAACTCGAGGATGCCTTCCAAGCTAAATTTCAGGGCACTTATGCCCGGCCCCCGGGCGCCTATGACCCGAGCCACATAATCCAACATCCCGGAGAGTCAGCCCGGCAATTTTGGAACTAGTTTCTGACCAAGAAAAACAAGATCGTTAATTGTCCGGATGATGAAGCTATAGCCGCTTTTAAGCATAGTATTCGAGATGAATGGCTAGCATGCCGGCTCGGCCAGGACAAGCCAAGGACGATGATAGCGCTTAGCTCCCTGATGACCCGCTTCTACGCTGGGGAGGATAGTTGGCTGGCTCGTAGAAGCACGAACCCAAAAACCCCCGGCACCTCTGAAGTCCGGGACGGGAACGAAAAGCCACGAGGCAATAAGAACAAGTGTCGCCACAACGACGGCGAGGCCGAAGATACGACAGTTAATGCCGAATTCCACAAGGATCGCGAAAAAAGCCTTCTAAAGGAAACCAGGATGGACCAACCAAGTTGGATGCAATCCTGGAAAAGCCCTGTCGTGACTATTGGGTGATAAAAATCGCCGGCAAGCTCACAGCCGAAGAATCTGGCAAGAGCCCTCGGAGCGAGGATGATGAAGAACCCCGCAGGCTGAACAGTGGAGGCCAAAAACCCTTCCCTCTTGAGGTCAACACGGTGAACATGATCTACGCTACCCATATACCAAGAAAGGAGAGGAAGCGTGTGCTACGATAGATTTACACCGTGGATCCCGTAGCGCCAAAGTTTAACCCATGGTCGGCTTGCCCAATCACCTTCGACCGCAGGGACCACCCGACCAGTATCCGTCATGGAGGATCGGCGGCCCTGGAACTCGACCCATTGTCGATGGATACCACCTCACAAGAGTCCTCATGCACGGAGGCAGCAGCCTCAATCTAATCTAAGCAGGCAGAGTGAGGAAAATGGGGATTGATCCGTCAAGGATCAAACCTAGTAACACCACCACTAAGCGGGTTATTCCAGGCGTAGAGGCCTGCTGCTCCGGCACGGTGACCTTGGAAGTGGTGTTTGGCTCGCAAGACAACTTCCGTAGTGAAGACTTGATCTTCGACATTGCCCCGTTCCGTAGCGGCTACCATGCCCTCCTCGACCGGACAGCGTTTCCTAAATTTAACATCGTCCCGCATTACGAATACCTCAAGCTGACAGGACGGAGGGGAACCCGGCGACCCTAGGCACTGACATTCGGGTCCTACACCCGATCGTATTACCATTGTACCCCCAGGGGGTTGGCCTATAAAGCCCCCAAGTGTTCACCCATGCAAAGGGTTCATCCCTCATTCCACACACACTCACCATAGTTACGAGAAGAGAGGTAGCTCTACCCTTCTTCCTCCTCTAGCAATACAGCTCAAGGAGCAACCTTGTACACACTTGATCATAGTCATCATACCAGGAGTAGGGGTGTTATCTCTCTGGAGAGCCCCGAACCTGGGTACGTCTCGTGTGCTACCGAGCTGATGCTCACTCTCGCTTCTGGAACCCGAAAACGTCCTCATCGCTCCACCCACGATAAGCCACCCCTAGCATCTGACATGAGATTACCACGACAGTTGGCACCCACCGTGTGGCCATCCGCAGCGTCAGCCGGAGTTGTGTTCCGGACAGGAACCACTCTTCCCTCCGGCGAGCGCGTCGCGTCTGGCCTAACACGGGAGCCGTTTGCCTCGCGAGCTGCCTCGTCAACCTCTTCGGGAAGCTCAGCCTATCCAACACGGTCGCCACTGGCGCGAATGCGATCTGCTCCGTGGACTGCCTCACCGACCTATTCGAGAAGCTCACCCTCACCGATGCGGCCACCGCCGACGGGTTCCCCAGCGACGTGGTGGTCATTGACGACCCGCTCCCTCCTGTCACCAGCACTGCCTGCGCCGGCGTCTTCATGGAGGTGATGGTCACTGGCAACAGCCAGGACATCGGCGGGGCTGCCCAGGACCCATTGCGAGCGGAAATGAATGACCTAGCTGCTCCCGTCGATGCTAACGCCGGCCCGGCGGAGCTAGAGGAGATCCATCTCAAGCTCCTTGACAGCGCCAACAAGATGGCGTCCATGAAGCCCTACGTGGAGGCCAACCAGCGCGAGCTCTACCGCATAGCGGGCGGCACGCCGGCTGCGGGCATGCCCAGCCGAGCCGGTGCCATCCGGCAATGCGGCGCGACCATTGCCAGGATGCTGGGAGTTGGACGCCAAATCTATACGGCACCCTAGTGCAGAACCTGCATGCCGCGTAGGCGGCGGCAGAAGAACTCAAGATCCTGGAAAGGCGCAACAAGCTGAATAGCCTCCAGGAGCTCCTCGACGAGGAAAGGCGCAACAAGCTGAATAGCCTCCAGGAGCTCCTCGACGCAGCGAACACGCACCAAGATGCGTGCGACCGTGCATTGGAAGCCGGCAAGCAGGCCGAAAACCATCTGCCCCGCTGCGAGAACGGAGCGAGCTCCCGGTACCCAAGCGGCGGTGGCCGCGGCAAGCGGAACTCGGAGCCTGCTGCTAGCCACAACCGGCACACTCGCATGACGTCTGCAAACAGCCAGCAGGTCGAGCGTCCGCCCGCCCCCCTCCCGCAGGGAGAGGCTGGCCTCTCCGATGCCGGTTGACCACCCGAATCTGGCGGCACGGCTAGGCCCCCGTGAAGCAGTCGGCGAGAATGACGCTCATCACCGGATCGAGCGGCTGGCTTTGTCCTTGGTAGTAGAGGAGGAGGATACAGTTGGCCCAGCCTGCTTTGGCCCCCACATCCGCGATGAGTCCTTCCCCAAAGGGTTCACGCTCCCTAGCGACACTCCCAAGTACATCGGCTCCATGAAGTCGGAGGACTGGCTAACCGACTACGCCACATCAGTTAGTATAGCAAATGGCAACAAGCGTGTTGCCATGAAGTATGTTCCGCTCATGCTTCAGGGCACGACCCGGACATGGCTGAACAGCGTCAAGCTCAACAGCATCAACAACTGGTTGGACTTCAGCGACGTCTTCGTCCGCAACTTCACCAGCACCTACAAGCGCCCCCAAGCCTCGCTAGCTCTCCATGTGCGTTCAGGGTCCGACTTTGTCTAGTCGTGACTACCTGACGCGCTGGGCCGAGTTGCGCGACTCCTGCGAGGGGGTCCACGAGGTGCAGGCCATCGAGTACTTCACTTCCGGGTGCAGAGAGGGCACCCTGCTCAAGCACAAGCTTCTGTGCGATGAGCCGGCTTGTGAGGGTCTCGTGACGTGAGCCATGACGATCGACACCAGGCGGGCGCCAGGCGGGCGCCAGCGCGCGCAGCGTCCTTATTGCCTCTTTGGTGCTAAGGAAGCCAGCGCAGGCGAGGAGTACCGAGGCATCAGGCAAAGGTTGCTATATCGGTGCAACGAGACCAAGACCAGGAGGACGGCAAGACGGAGGTCATCGTGGAGCCCAAGACGGCGTCACCACCAGAGCCTTTTGTAGGCGAAGACCACTTTTGTCGGGATAGCTTGTACTAGCTGTCCCCCTTTAAATTTGCCCGCCGTAGTTGGCTCCCTTCCCGCTCAATATTTGGGAGGAGGACCAGGGCCTATATAAGTAGAGCTAGCCGCCACAGTAGGGGCGTCTCATCTCGGCTGGATCCCATCTGATCCCATCGAGCAGTTCACCCAGCTCTCACCCGCTAAGTCACCAAGCACAAGAACACCTCAACCTCAGGAGGTTGTTCTTCCCTCTGTACTGTTCATCATCAGCCCAAGAGGCAATCCACCACCACCACACTGGAGTAGGGTATTACACCACAACGGTGGCCCGAACCGGTATAAATCCCGTGTCTCCTTGTGTTGTGAGTTCGTCGAGTTCGTCCGTGAGATCTTAGCGAGCTAGGGCGTAGATCGGTAGGAGGGAAAGACTTCGCGCGCACCCCAGAGTTTGAACTTTAAGGGTTTGCCGGAACCCCACATCCGACATTTGGCTGTGTGTCTGCATCGACGTCCCCGGGCTCAACAGGGCCGCATCTCAGGAGCACTTCTGGCCTTCGCGTGTGGGCCACTGCGAGGGCCCGCCACACAGCTACGTTCGCATCCCCTTCGGCTTGCCGAGCATGGCGTCAGCCTATCACCGCAACGTGCGGCGTGTCCTCGCGGCTCAGGAGGCCAGGTACCACGCCGTCCTAGAGGAAATGGAGACGGTCTTCAGGGCACCTCCTGAGCCCCCAGAGCCTCCCGAGGCTCAGGGCTCCGGTGGCTCTTGAAGAGTCACTCCTTCGGCACACGCCTTCAGCTGCACCAACTCTACTTCGTCTACAGAACCAGGTGACATCTTGCAAGCTTGTTTAGCTGGGGGCACTCCCCGGGCTGCATCATTCCCAAGCCACATGGGTCCATCCCTGTGGCATGTATCCCTTTGGTTATGTCTTTAGCTTACCTTGTTGGGGCGCCCCTCGGGCTGCATCATCCCCAAGTAACTCGGGCCGGACCCAGTGGCATGTATCTTCCTGCATTTACCTAAGCTGATCTGCTTTCCATGCTTAACCTGCCTACGGCTATCACCTGCTCGATCATCGCCTCCCACGGGGCCTTCTCACAGGCACGGCGCTGGTGCATGGGTCCGTCCTTGCCACGTCGACAAATCTGAGCGGCCGAGCTCTAGCTCGCAGCACGCCCCGTGCATGTCACCTCACCAGGCCCTCAGTGCCTTCACTTCATCCAGAGCAACCAGCGGCAGGCTGGCAGCTGTAACGGCAAACCATGTTCTTCTTGTGCCTGTTCACAGGGACCCCGTGGGAGGATAGCAGGTGGTACCGTGAGTCTCATTTTCTCTCGTGCAATTCGCTTGCGCGTTAAAATGGGGGCTCCTGAGCATCGCGACTCAGGAGCTCTTACTGGCTCTCCAGCCCTCACACCTGGCCTTGACCACGGCATCGCGACCTGGCATACTAGCGGCGGCTGAGCTCGCTCGAGGGCCGGGACCTGAGGACGCAGAGCACTAAGGAGAGCATGGGGGAGGGAAACTCGTATGGGCCAGCTTAGCTATGCCGCACAAGTTCGCGCGCAACCCTAGCGCAACGTCAGGTATCACCACGAAGTCAACAAGATAAGTCCCGCCCTCGGATCGGCTAAATGTTTGGGCATGATGGTCACTCGCGCCTTGCCGCAACCCCGTTGCGGCCACGTCAACTCCCTTTCTCGCCTTACCATGGCTGCTTGAGCGCTAAGGGGGACCTCCTGAGCATCGCGCCTCAGAGGCTCTTACTGGACCTCGGGCCACACACCTCCTAGCCTTGACCACGGCACGTGACCTGGCATACCAGCGACGGCTGTAGCCTTCCTGGGGACCGAGACCTGTTAGCGTAGAGCAACAAGCTATCGCGAGGAAAGAAAGGGGGGACCGAGCCTTAACGGGACATGCGTTCACCAAATTCTCGTAACCAGGAACATAAGCACAAAATACATTACCGACCCTTACATGCCCCCACGGGGTAATTCATGATTCTTCGCAAGGAACAAAAGCTAAAACTAATGGGAATCCTATCTACACCCTCCCATGGCGGACGCCATCATCAACAGTGGGCCATGGGAGGCCGGCGCCAACCCCATCCAGATCAGCGGCGGCGACGGCCGGACGCTGCGGCTCTGCTCTGAGCGCGGCGAGAGCTCGGGGGCATGTAGCTGTCACCGCTCGTCTCCGGAGTCTCATAGAGCTCAAGAGAGCTGCTAGACTCCCAAGGCGGCGGACCTTAGCGTCGAAGACCTTGAAGAAGAGACTGGAGATGCCATCGAACTCAAAGTGGATCGCGAGGGCACCCCTCGCATGGCAGACCCGCGCGATCTCGCCCCAGCCGCGAGTCATGAAGATCTTGCCGGTGGGAACCGCTTCGATCTCTGCTCCGGTCGCCGGGGCGCTGCAGTCGGCGTTCTGCAACTAGAGCTCGAGAGGCCCCCTCGGCGGCATCACATCAGAGAAGAACCGCGGGAAGCAGATCCAGGAGCTTGGTGGCATCGGCGCCCACAGCACCAGCTCGCGCGAGGAGTCCGCGGCGTGGATTCCGGGGGCGATGGCGCGCGTCGCTGTGGCGCGGCGACCCCGGACGCGGCGTGGGCGGCGCTGCTCGTCGCTCCGTCCTCCCGAGCCCTCGGCTCGGGCGTACAAGGGTAGCGGGTACCCCGGAGGAGGCCGCTCGCACCAAGGTCTCGTCACCACCTGCATCGCCGCCTCATCACGACTGTGGACCGACCTCTTCTTCGGCGGAAGTGGGCTCGGGTCATCCCGGGGAGCCTTTCCCTTCGCTTCGGCAGAAAACCTTCTGATAGGCGCCATTGTTGTTAGCAGTGGAGCAAGGAGGAAGAAGCAAGCAAGCGAGGGAGAGATGGGCGACGGGGGCTCCGCTCCCCCTCCCCATTTATAACGGAAGAAGGCCAACCGGCGCCTCCCACGATCGCAGGTAATGATGGTTTTCCTTGCATGTCGCAGGGACTTGTCAGGTCGTGCAGTTGTCGAGGCAGCGTGGGGAAGCGGAGACGCCCACATCAAATCAACCGCCACACGTCAACCGAGGCCGCAGGCTTCTGGGGCCCGCGGTGCTCCGTACTTGACCTTTGGCTTCGCCGCGAAGCCAAGCCCGAGCGCACCTTGGGCCCGGGGGCTACTATCGGCGTTCTGGGAACGGGGGTCCCCAGACTTGCCTGCCTGCGGCCCACGGCGTGGCTAAGCCAGCAGGTTGTACGTCCCATTTTCATCAACAAGGCATCCAAGACCCTCGTGAGGGGCCAAGCCCCGCGAGGCGGACGACGCAAGACCTCCTCAGGAGTGGCCTAGTTAGGCAGGCTCACAAGGAGCGGAGATATCAAGGCGGGGCAAACCTCACGAGGGTCTCGTGACGTGAGCCATGCCGATCGACACCAGGCGGGCGCCAGCGCGTGCAGCGTCCTTGTTTCCTCTTTGGTGCTAAGGAAGCCAGCGCAGGCGAGGAGTACCGAGGCATCAGGCAAAGGTTGCTATATCGGTGCAACGAGACCAAGACCAGGAGGACCGCAAGACGGAGGTCATCGTGGAGCCCAAGACAGCGTCACCACCAGAGCCTTTTGCGGGAGAAGACCACTTTTGTGAGGATAGCTTGTACTAGTTGTCCCCCTTTAAATTTTCCCGCCGTTGTTGGCTCCCTTCCCGCTCAATATTTGGGAGGAGGACCAGGGCCTATATAAGTAGAGCTAGCCGCCACAGTAGGGGCATCTCATCTCGGCTGCATCCCATCTGATCCCATCGAGCAGTTCACCCAGCTCTCACCCGCTAAGTCACCAAGCACAAGAACACCTCAACCTCAGGAGGCTGTTCTTCCCTCTGTACTGTTCATCATCAGCCCAAGAGGCAATCCACCACCACCACACTGGAGTAGGTTATTACACCACAACGGTGGCCCGAACCAGTATAAATCCCGTGTCTCTTTGTGTTGTGAGTTCGTCGAGTTCGTCCGCGAGATCTTAGCGAGCTAGTGCGTTGATCAGTAGGAGGGAAAGACTTCGCACGCACCCCAGAGTTCGAATCTTAAGGGTTTGCCGGAACCCCACATCCGACAGACGCCGAAAAGAGTTTTATATGAAATGTGCATGAGTGCAGATGGTACTGCCGCCGTTGAAGCTCTTCGGGCGGAGATAGCCCGGGCCAAGGAGCAGGCTCGGCGTACTGATGCGGCTGCTGAGAAGGCATCGGCTGATCTAAGAGCCGAACAAGCAGCTCGGCGCCAAAATGAGGAGAAAATATCCACACTGGCGCTTGAATTGAAGAATACTGCAAGCCGCTGTGAATACCTTGAGAAGGAGAATAAAGCCAAAATGGCTGAACTTGATAAGGCCGTACGAGAGGCGAGTGAAGCTCGGTCTGAATCTAGGGCAGCTCATGAAGAGATTCAGCAAGCTAAGGAGATAGCGGCCGGTAAGCCCTTTTTCCTTCAGACTAAGTTTGGCGATCCGGACTATGCTCAGCTGAACCAGGTCTGGAGTTCTCCGGCTGAATTTTTGGACTTGCCGAAGAGTTCTTCCGATGCGGCGCAATTTTACCAAGCACAAGAGGGGTATGCAACGGAGAAGCTTTTCTGGTCACAATTTGGCGCATCAAAGCGCCCTCTGTTGCTGAATGAACAGATATCCCATTGGGCCGAGCTTCATAGGATATCCGCCGACGCCATGAAGAACGTCATAATCCGGGTGTGGCCGAATGAGCCTGTTCCAAAGAGCTACTTTGGCCTGGTGCGCCGTCTTGTTGATGCGGTGCCGTGTATCGATGCTGCGAAGCGGTCGGCATGCATTGAAGGTGCACGGATGGCCTTTGCTCGAGTCAAGACGTTCTGGGGGAAGATGAAGGCCGTCTATGTTGCGGCGAAGAGTCCGCCCAAGGGCAAGGACCGTAGTGAGCCGGAGCTTTATTTTGAAGACGTCTTGGAAGACGCCCGCCTGATAGAGGGTCAATGCTCGAAGAACATAATGTTTGAGTGAGGTGTATTAGAATTGTAAAAGACAATTTTATAATTGATCTATTTTTATATTTTTGCTCAAAATCTTGAATTCCTCATGTGCGGCCGTTTTAATATAATCTGAAAGTTTTCCAGTCGTCGGCTTCAGCCCCCTCGTAGGAAGTACGGGGGTGTTCGGAAAATCATTTAATCACTCTTTATCCAACGTCTTGGTCTATGAAGGAGGTGATAATGCAGCGAACCAGGCAATCAGACTATAAGGCGTTAACACTTTCACTTAGCCATAGGAGTTTTATGGTGGGACTACGACATAGCCCCTAGTATGTATGCGGCGTATAGTGCCTTACATATTTGATCTGAAAAAGATCCCTCGTGTGACACGAAGAATCGCTAAGGATTCCAAGAAGTCGTCAAGTGGTTGACCAGCTCTCGCCGCATCATGACAGCCAGTTTTCGGCTTTCTCCACTGAGGTGCTCATCCGGTTTAGGCCAGGGCACAATCACAGTAGTTCTCCCTTTACTACTCTAGCCGATAGAGCGGAACATAGGGTAGCAAGCACAAGAGCCGTGCAACCCAACTATTGACCCAAGACAAAGATTCGGAGCTGATGCATATAAGGCCAAACTTGCGACGCCGAAGTACGCTATAGAGCTGTCCGGACTTTTACTGGCAACTCATTCGTTCCCATACCGAGCCCTTGGCAGGGTATGCCGAGGTGCATCTGTAAAGCAGCCATTGAGGCCGTACTCATTGATGAAAGAGTATGAAAGATTAGTTTAGATGAGGTTTACTGGGAGCGGAACAATATGCCAATGATAAATTTATGTATATATATAAAAAAGGAAACCACAAACCCGGCTATTTGACATGCTCGGGGTCGGAAACCACAAACCATAAATTTATGAATAAAGCGTGCGGTCTACAAAAAGTTATTTTGGACCTCCTGTCGCACGTGCGCCGCCCGTCCTCGGGGAGGGGAATCCTTAAGGGAAGTAGCCCCTTAGGTGAGTGTATGGATCTGAACTCCGATAGAGTCCGTTGTTGTAACGCCCCCAGACCGACGCTCCACACGCCTTCCTTTTTTTTCGTTATCGTTGTGTGTATTTGTTTGTTTGTTGCATTTCATCATGGCATCATCCGCATTGCATCGGCACCTTGTTGCCGTCATTGTTTTTAAAACTTGCATCCGCTCGTAGTTGCCGTGTCCCCCCTTGCTTTTGTTGACTGTTCCGAGACCAACCTTGTTATTCGTTTGCCCTCTTGCCTAAACCGGAGTCTCTCTGTACAGTGCACAGACCGCTTTGTGTGCGCGTCCGAAGCTGTCCCAAACCCGAACCGCTCAATCATGACCATCGGGTCCGGATCATCCCCAAACATCTATAAAACATCTCCGTTTTATTATTCGGGCTACCTAACCTATTTATTTACGACCGCCCGATTATAATCGGACGGACCGGATTAACCCCTACCCTAATCCCCTACCTATATAAATAGTCCAACCCTAGACCAATCCCTAAAATCTAGCCCCCTTGTCCCATCCATCCCTAGCCGCGCCACCACCCACTCAGCATCTTCATCGGGATCCCTCCCAATCCACCCACCTCTCCTCGATTTCAGCCACCGGCCAGTCATCGTCGAACCTACGCAACCGGCGCTCTCCTCTGGATCCCCACGATTCGGCCAGCCGAGAGCCTCTTCCTTCCTCTGCCTGCTATCCTGCGCCTCCGCTTGTTCTTCTCGAGGACCAGCAGAGCTCACGCGCTTCCTCCGCCTCGTCCCTGCCACCGGCAGCAGGAGCAGCTCCTGCATCCCCGACCCCGAGCACCTCCACCATCGGCGTCTAAGATGAGCGCCGCCCTGGTTCCTTTTCTCTCCTTCCTCCGGTTCGCTCTTCTCATCTCCCTCTCCCTCTGCGTTGCAGCAGCATCCCTGCGCCATGGAGCTCCAACCCCTGGCCATGAACACCCGTGCTTCCCCGGCGCCTTGCACGTCCACGCCGCCGGCGACAACAGCAGCAGCAGGTCATGCCGCCGGACCTCCCCAACCTCGCTGGAGCCCCGCGTGTTGTCGACCCTTCCTCTCTGTCCTCCGGTCCTCCTCTGGTTCCCTCTCTCATTTGCTCTCTGTCCTCTCCAGGAAACTGCAGGAGCTTCCTGCGCCATGGCCTCCCCTGCAAGCCATCCGCATTGCTGTCGTCGTCTTCGCGCCCTTGCAATCCCGGCTTTCCCCGCCGCCTCGTCTGCCTCCCCTGCATCACACCCCGTCGCCGGGAGCTCGCGCTGAGTCCGCCGTCGTCCTCAGCTCGGCCATGTCCGCCTCCGTCCTCTGCTTCGCACGCACGATCCCGCTGCTGCCTGCTTCGCTCCATCGAGCAGTGCCACCGCCGGAGTTCCTCGTTGCCGGGAACCGCCTCCCCGACCCTCAGACTGCCCGGATCCGCCGCGCCGCGGGTCCCCTGCCTCTGCATCGCGCCTCTGCCCGTCTTCTGCATCGCCGTGTTCTGTTGCTGCTTCTGTTGGAAACGTGCAGAGGACGAGGCGCCCGCTCCCCCGTGCCTCGCGTTGACCGCGCCCTGCCTCCTCTCGCCTGGGCCAGCGTGCTAACTCAAGCCGGCCCAGCTCCCTTGCCGCGGCCTGCTGCTTCACCGACCGGGCCGAAGCCCATGGGTGAGCAGCCCCCTCCAGCCCCTCTCCTGTACACTATTGGCCCAGCAAGTTTCAGCCCAGTGGATGTTTTTTCCCGTTCTGCGAATTTGTCCAATTATCCAGAGAGTGCAGATTTACAGAAAAGCCCCTAAACATCATGCATATAATAACTCCACAACCGTGCATCGGATTAAAATACTTCATATATGAAAGATGCTCAGTTTTTCATGTACCTTCATAATATGCCACTTTCATCCATGTTAAAATGTTTAAATTGCTGTTTTCTTTAATTTGCTCAAATGCCATGTTAAAATGATTTATTTCATAACTAAATAACCGTAGCTCGGATTTAATTAAACTTTATATGTAAATGGGGTAGAAAAATGCATAGATTAACTTGGTGCACTTTATTTTGCCATTTAACAACATTAAAATATGGTTTTAGGCAGAACAGTACCAAATCTAAAATATGGACATGAGGATTTTCCGGAATTGTTGTTTGTTGTTCCGGCCTCATTTAAACTTGCCTAAATAGTTAGTTTACTTATGATTCACCTTTTGCCATGTTTAACAACATTTAATATTGTTGGGTACATAAACGAGAGCGAACTAAATAACTCGAATGTGGTGTTTCGCCAATATGCAACTTGTTACATATTGAGCTCCACTTAATTTGTAGTATTGTTTGTGCACTTTGCCATCCCATGCCACATTAAACCGGTAATTCATCATAATTGATTGTGCATCATGCCATGTTTATGTGATGGTTGTTTACCATGTTGTTTGCTTCTTTCCGGTGTTGCTTCTTCTTGATAGTTCCGGTTACATTGCGATTGTGAGGATCCGTTCGACTACGTGGGTTCGTCTACCTCATGGACTCGTTCTTCTTCCTAGCGGGATTTCAGGCAAGATGACCATACCCTCGAAATCACTTCTATCTTTGCTTGCTAGTTGTTTGCTCTATTGCTATGCCGCGCTACCTACCACTTGCTATATCATGCCTCCCATATTGCCATGTCAAGCCCCTAACCCACCTTTCCCAGCAAACCGTTGTTTGGCTATGTTACCGCTTTTGCTCAGCCCCTCTTATAGCGTTGCTAGTTGCAGGTGCAGATGAAGTTTGTTCGATGTTGGAACATGGATATGTTGGGATATCACAATATCTCTTATTTAATTAATGCATCTATATACTTGGTAAAGGGTGGAAGGCTCGGCCTTATGCCTGGTGTTTTGTTCCACTCTTGACGCCCTAGTTTCCTTCATACCGGTGTTATATTCCTTGATTTTTGCGTTCCTTACGCGGTTGGGTGATTTATGGGACCCCCTTGACAGTTCGCTTTGAATAAAACTCCTCCAGCAAGGCCCAACCTTGGTTTTAACATTTGCCACCTAAGCCTTTTTCCCTTGGGTTCTGCAGACTCAAGGTTCATCTTTATTTTAGACCCCCCGGGCCAGTGTTCCTTTGAGTGTTTGTCCGAACCGAGCTGCCTGCGGGGCCACCTTGGGGAAACTTGAGGGCTGGTTTTACTCGTAGCTAGACTCATCCGGTGTTGCCCTGAGAATGAGATATGTGCATCCTATCAGGATTTGTCGGCACATCGGGCGGCTTTGCTGGTCTTGTTTTACCATTGTCGAAATGTCTTGTAAACCGGGATTCCGAGACTGATCGGGTCTTCCCGGGAGAAGGAATATCCTCCGTTGACCGTGAGAGATTTTAATGGGCTAAGTTGGGAAACCCCTGCAGGGTATAAACTTTCGAGAGCCGTGCCCGTGGTTATGTGGCAGATGGGAATTTGTTAATATCCGGTTGTAGAGAACTTGACACTCGACTTAATTAAAATGCATCAACCGTGTGTGTAGCCGTGATGGTCTCTTTTCGGTGGAGTCCGGGAAGTGAACACGGCTTTTGGGTTATGTTTGACGTAAGTAGGAGTTCAGGATCACTTCTTGATCATTACTAGTTGACGACCGTACCGTTGCTCCTCTTCTCACTCTTATTTGTGTATGTTAGCCACCATACATGCTAGTGCTTGCTGCAGCTCCACCTCACTACCATTTCCTACCCATAAGCTTAAATAGTCTTGATCTCGCGGGTGTGAGATTGCTGAGTCCTCGTGACTCACAGATTCTACCAAAACAGTTGCAGGTGCCGACGATATTAGTGCAGGTGACGCAACCGAGCTCATGTGGGAGTTCGACGAGGAACGTGGTCGTTACTATGTTTCGTTTCCTGTTGATCAGTAGTGGAGCCCAGTTGGGATGATCGGGGATCTAGCATTTGGGGTTGTCTTTTTTATTTGGTTCCCTAGTCGGACCTATGTGTGTACTCTGATTGATGTATGATTTATTTATGTATTGTGTGAAGTGGCGATTGTAAGCCAACTCTTTATCCCATTCTTATTCATTACATGGGATTGTGTGAAGATGACCCTTCTTGCGACAAAACCGCAATGCGGTTATGCCTCTAAGTCGTGCCTCAACGCGTGGGAGATATAGCCGCATCGTGGGTGTTACAGTTGTAGATGCTATCCTATTGGTCACCTGTTCTGAAGAGACGATATAGAAAAATAAGGAAAACAGATAAAGACATTACGGGAATGCTTGCAGGGTTGTCCGTGTTGTGCTTCCGCCGATGCCCATGGTATCTTGAATGCATAGTGATGTACGCGTGGTGTAAATATTGCTAGTATAGTAGGTGGGTGGCGGAAACCGAACTGCTATTTCCATTCCGGGAGTGATCAAACTTCAGAGTGAAATTGTTTCTGGCCCCTGGTGTTCAGCTGGCGAGCCGCTCCGTCGTCTTTATCGCCTGGTGGCCTCCTCCCTTTGTGATCAGCGTTAAGCTTGCCTGCCTACATGAGGACCCAACCGTTTCTATTGGTATGATTGGCTGGCTTATCAGGGTGACCGTGAATCTGACAAGGTCGGTCCAATATCCCGTCAAGGGTGGATGGTCCATCCTTGTTTGCCTTTTGTGGCTTCTTCCATTGACCGGGTTTTGGATTGTGAAATCCGGCGTTGACCGCTGTGTCGCGTAATCTTTCAGTATTATTGCGACTGTTGTGTTTGGTTCGTCGTGGCTTACCGTTGCCATCTCGGATTTCAGAAGTGCCTGGGTCGCTAGCGTTGTTGCTTTTACGAGCGAGCTAGTTGTCTTCTCCCGCACAGAAGCGAGTCATTAGAGTGGTAAGGGCTATCATGGATTTGGGTCCTTCCTGGCTGAGGTGACGCGCTAGCCATTCATCCCGGACGCTATGTTTGAAGGCTACGAGGGCTTCTGTGTCCGGACAGTCGATAATTTGGTTCTTTTTATAAGAACCTAGTCCAGAGCTCCCTGGCTGACTCGCCGGGCTCCTGGACAATATGACTCAAGTCATCGGCATCTAGTGGCCGGACATATGTTCCTTGGAAGTTGTCTCGAAAGGCGTCTTCCAAATCTTCCCAGTTGCCAATAGAATTTTCTGGCAAACTGTTTAGCCAGTACCGAGCTGGCCCTTTGAGCTTGAGAGGTAGGTATTTAATGGCATGAAGGTCGTCTTCGTGAGCCATGTGAATATGGAGGAGGTAATCCTCAATCCATACCACGGGATCTGTTGTTCCATCGTATGAGTCGATGTTACTGGGTTTAAACCCGTCTGGAAATTCATGCTCCATTACCTCGTCAGTGAAGCAGAGAGGGTGTGCGGCTCCTGTATGTTGGGCCACCCTATGAAGCACCTCCGGCGGGCTCCGTTTATGGTGTTCGGACCGAGCGTGGTCGGCTCTGTTGTGTTTGAATAGGTAACCATCATCACCGGTCGGGGCATGTGCCCGCGATCTGTGTATCGATTTTGTGTGTCCTGTTCTACCCTCCAGGTCTTGTTGGATGTCGTAAGTATTCCCCCGAGCTGTTTTGTTCTTGTTTTGATGGCCGGATGGGTTGGTATGGTGCTCTTCTTGGGCTGCTGCTTTATCCGGACCGAACTGTGGTCGGCCTACCGCATTATTCGATGGTGGTCTGGGCTCCAACGCCCTGCCATCGTATTGAGGGAGCCACCTACTCTTGGGGTGGCTTTTGTCTGGGCCGCTAAGGCCATATTCTTCGGCGGCCAAGACCTCGGTCCATCTATCATTGAGCAAATCTTGGCTCGCTTGAAGCTGCAGCATCTTCTTCCTTAGGCCCCTTGCAGTGGCTATGAGCCGGCGTTTAAAGTGCTCCTGCTCGAGAGGTTCCATAGGCACGATAAAATCCTCATTGACGAGGATCTCCTCTTCCTCAAAAAGTGGGAGACTTGCTATCCTCTGAGTCTCCATATGTGGCCTATTCATCAGGGCTGTCTTGCCCGCCTTCCTGTTCCTCCTGTTCGGATCCTACCTCAACAGGGTCTTCATTGTCCGGAGTGTTATCTTCTCTAGTGCTAGTATTGCTTTCTCTTGAGCGATGTGACTTAGAGCGGCGCCATGGGCGCCGGTGTTCGAGAGCACCGTCGTCAGGTGTACCAGGAGGTTTATCCTCTACTGGATCCTCCTTGTCGTCGTCGAGAGCGTCGTCAGGTGTGTCTATCATACATACGTCGTACCAGGAAGTGGCCATCCCGCGTCTAGCGGGTAGTGAGTTCGGGCCTTGCCCCTCATCGTCGTCCATACCGTCGATGTCTTCGGAGCCGGGGTCAAGCGTGTTGGTTGGGTCTTCAATAGTGGCTATGAAGTGGGTGGCGGGTGGGAAGCGAAATTCTCCATCATCTGTCGCAAGCTCGAACCGAACATAGTTCGGCGACGAGTCACCTGCCAAGGATAGGGTTTTTAGTGAGTTTAGTACGTCGCCTATGGGCGAGTGTTGGAAGACATCTGCGGCGCCGAACTGGAAGATCGATAACCGATCGAGCTTGGTATCCGCGGACTCGCAGGGTTCGGAACATATCATCGGAGATGGGTCCGGGGTTCCGTGGATGCCGATATGGTATGAAGTAGAATCTCTGTGCGGCTCCAACGCCGCGGAATCGATAGCCTCCGTGATGGGGTTGAGCTTCCCATCTTCGGACGACTCGATCCGCTCTAGATCTAAGGCCAGAGTTGTTACAGGAGCTATCTCCTGGATGTGGCCTGCTGGCAGGTTTAAGCCATGTTCATCGGGGCGAAGAGGAACGGTTGCCGCGGTCTCAAATCCGTCGAAGATCATGTCTCCCCGGATGTCTGCAACATAGTTCAAGCTCCCCAATCTGAACTGATGGCCAGGGGCGTAGCTGTCGATCTGCTCCAGATGGCCAAGTGAGTTGGCCCGAAGTATGAAGTCACCGAATACGAAGATCTGTCCGGGGAGGAAGGTTCCTCCTTGGACAGCGTCGTTGTCGACGATTGAAGGGGCCATCAAACCTTTCGTCGATGGCACAGTGGAACTCTCAATGAAAGCACCAATGTCGGTGTCAAAACCGGCGGATCTCGGGTAGGGGGTCCCGAACTATGCGTCTAGGATCGATGGTAACAGGAGACGGGGGACACGATGTTTACCCAGGTTCGGGACCTCTCTATGGAGGTAATACCCTACTTCCTGCTTGATTGATCTTGATGAATATGAGTGTTACAAGAGTTGATCTACCACAAGATGGTAATGGCTAAACCCTAGAAGTCTAGCCTGTATGACTATGGTAATGTGTCGCTCTCTATCCGGACTACGCTCTCCGGTTTATATAGACACTGGAGAGATCTAGGGTTACATGGAGTCGGTTACATCAGAGGGAATCTACATAGTTGGTTGCCAAGCTTGCCTTCCATGCCAAGTAGAGTCCAATCCGGACACGGGTATAGTCTTCGGCCTTCATGTCTTCACAGCCCTTTAGTCCGGCCCAATGGATAATAGGCCGGACGCCCGAGGAGCCCGTAGTCCAAGACTCCCTCAGCTACCACCAGATCAAGCTGGACCCGGCTGACGATGACATGTACCTAGGGTAGGGTAATAGACCTGATCTAGACACTCTTCCCAAGGACACTGCCCTACAGCCAAAGACATTCAAAGGACAACAATATCTACCGACTGAAATCACCTCAAGGTGCAATCCACTCGACCAACAGTTCCACTCGGCAGAGAGATAATCACTCGACCATGTCAGAAACCACTCGGAGTATAGAAGATCTAAAGTCACTCTAGATGGCAATGGTCAGGTGTTCACTACGTAGTCTTAATGGACATTTATATGACTTTATTGCTGACATTGCCAGTAACGTCCCATCTTTATGTACATTGAACCCTAAGTAACGGGGGATGGTTGGGGTCCTGGGGCACTCTATATAAGCCACCCCCCTCCTCTAGGACAAGGGTTTGCACCCCCTATAATTCACGCATAATCCAATCGACCAGCCTCCGGGCGCCGAGACGTAGGGCTATTACTTCCTCTGAGAAGGGCCTGAACTCGTAAATCTTGCGTACACAACCTCACCGTAGCTAGGATCTTGCCTACTCATACCTACCCACCATTCTACTATCAGACTTAGAACCACGACAGTTGGCGCCCACCTTGGGGCAGGTGTCTTAGCGACTTTCCAGTGAGGTTGCGATTTTTTCTGATTCACATCATCATAGTTTCCGGCGGTGGATTGGCTGAGGGCCGCGAGATCCATCTCGGCACACTCGCCTTCATCGCCGACGACTCCGCCTGGCTCTAGGAGGCCCCTCTCGACGTCGAGACACTCCCCGTCCATTGGGCGACGCACTTTCGTGCGTGTGGTCATGGCGTCCTCTTGCGGCAGCCGTCGACCCAGTATTGGTCGGCTCCTGCGGTGTCTTCGCTTCCCGCTGTTCGCCGTCGCAAGTGATCCAGTCGATCGCGGCTTCAGCGGTGGGTGAAGCATGCGGTGGCACGTCAGTCGGCCACCCCTCAAGTCGCGGCAATCGAACCCGACGAATCTCTCTACGGCCTTTTTGACCTGTTGACTGGCTCCGTCGAGACCCTATCCGAGTGCGACAGCAGCAATCTTGCGGCGGAAGTCCTGGTGGTCAACACGCCGCGCAGCCCGCCTGGCATGCGCCGCGATGGTGGCAGCAACGGTGGCATTGATTCGTCACTCATTCATGAGGAGTACCACCCCGAAACCCTCTCTTCTCAGCAAAGGGAGGAACTTCACCACCACAACGTGGAAGCCCTCCACACACCCATTGTCGGAGAGACCTCTGAGGCTCGAGCCTTGGAGGCGGCGCGCCTGGCTACTTTGGCTGAGCGCACTTGACTCGAGACCTTCAGCATGCACTCGACAAACGTGCTCGGCGGCAGATCCCTGAGTCCAGTCGACGGCAGCGACAACTGTTCCCGCCTCAACCACAGGTATACCGCACTCCGATTCAGAATCTTACAGTTGCAGCCCATATAGCAAAGTCTATTCAGCCGTCCCAGTCAGAGGCTGGAAGAGGTTTGATGCAGATCAGAGCATTGCTTCGGGCAGCAGGAGAACAAAACACAACAGTATCTCAGTCCCATAACAGAATCTATAGAAGATCTGTGGTGCCGACACAGTCCAGTCGGCTCATAGCCCAATATCGCCTCCGCAGCATGAGGGACGTGGGCATCGCCAAGGGCAGTACTTGGGTCGGAACCACGAGCAGTACGATCATCGGCTCGACCGTGATGACCGTCGTCGAGTGCCTACGCCCCCTCCGAGGGGCGGATCATATGTGCCCCGGCATTATGATGATAGGCGCCCGTACAGCGAGGAATGGAGGATGCCAGTCGACCCAAGAGAGCCAGGGTTTGATGCGAGGTCAATTTTGGTGCAAGGTTTGATCGACAGGAACCGAGCACACAGAGAAAGACAAGACAGAGATCACCCGACTTGAAGCAGAGTGCATGTTTCTGGTCCCGAATGTTTTAGCAGAGCCGTCAGAGCCGCAGAGATCCCTCCCAACTTCAGGTTGGCGACTGGGGTTAGTAAGTTCACTAGTGAATCGAAGCCTGACACTTGGCTTGAGGATTATCGAGTGGCTGTACTGATAGGTGGTGGAAAAGATGAGGTGGCCATGAAGAACCTTATCCTGATGCTTGAAGGGTTAGCTAGAGCTTGGTTGAATCAGTTGGCTCCGGGCAGTATATTCAGCTGGGAGGAGTTAGCCCGAGTGTTTGTCAGAACATTCGAGGGCACATGCAAACGACCTGCAGGGTTGGCAGAATTGCAGCATTGTGTGCAAAACCCGAAAGAAACATTGAGGGAGTACATCCAGAGGTGGACCACTTTGCATCACACTGTGGAGAATGTGTCTCAGCATCAAGTAGTTTGCGCTTTCAAGGAGGGCGTTCGGTATCGGGAGCTTAACCTGAAATTCGGTCGGACAGGAGACATGACCCTGACCCGAATGATGGAAATAGCCACTCGGTACGCAAACGGCGAAGAAGAAGACCGACTCCATAGCGGCAAGAGCAAACCAGTCGGCCAGGACACTGCAGGAGGTAATTCCAATCAGAAGCAGAAGTGCAAAGCAGAACTTGCAGGTCATGGAGAGGTTGCAGTCGCGACCCAAGGAAAATTTAAGGGAAAACCTAAGGGGCCCTGGACTCCCAAGAAGGTAAAAGATCATGCAGGAAATGATGTGTTAGATTTACCGTGTCATATACACACCAAGAAAGATGAAGAGGGAAACCTAATTTATCCCAAGCATACCACTCGACAGTGTAGACTCCTTATCCAGCAGTTCCGAAAGAAACAATCTAGTGAGAAAGAAAAGGAATCCGATAAGGATGAGGACAAAGAGGAAGATGATGGTTTCCCCAATGTCAATTAGACCTTGGTAATTTTTGCTGATGTCGAGAGCAAGAGTCGACTGAAAGTCATCAACGGAGAAGTGAACATGGTTTCTCCCGCAACGAGGACATATTTGAAGTGGTCACAAACTAAAATCACATTCGACCAGTCTGATCACCCAGCACACGTTGCCACTCCAGGACGACAAGCATTGGTAGTCGACCCAGTTGTTGGGGGCACTCGACTGACCAAAGTATTGATGGATGGTGGCAGTGGTCTGAATATTCTTTACGCTGAGACCCTCAGGGGAATGGGCATTCCGATGTCCAAACTTAGTGGGAGCAACATGAGTTTCCACGGTGTCATCCCTGGAAAGAAAGCTGATTCACTCGGCCAGATCACTCTTGACGTGGTTTTCGGTGATTCAAAGAATTACCGAAAGGAGAAGTTGACATTTGAAGTTGTGGATTTTCAAAGTGCCTATCATGCTATTCTAGGCAGACCTGCATACGCTCGTTTCATGGCTCGACCATGTTATGTGTACCTCAAGCTGAAGATGCCTGGCCCCAGGGGCGTGATCACAGTCACTGGTAACCGGCAGAAAGCAGAAGAGTGTCTCCAGAAGGGCTCAAAAATTGCCGATGAATAGATGGCAGCGGTGGAAATGCAAGAATATCGGAAGAACGCAGATCCGAGTGATTTGTTACGTGCCAAGAAGCCTGCTTCAGATTCTGCATTTCAGTCGTCCGGTGAAACGATGCCAGTTCACATTCACCCGACCGATCCCAATGCTGCTCCGACTCATATTTTAACAACACTCGACAGCAAATAGGAAGAAGCGCTCATCCAGTTCCTCTGTGAGAACTGAGACATCTTTGCATGGAAACCTTCTAACATGCCAGGTGTACCCAGGGGATTGGCTGAGCACCGTTCGCGAGTAGATCCAAAAGACAAACCCGTTAAAGAGCATCTCCGTCGGTCCGCCGTGGAGAAGATAAAGGCAATCGGCGAGGAGGTGGCTCGGCTTCTGGTAGCTGAGTTCATCCAGGAAATTTACCACTCCGAGTGGCTCGCCAATGTTGTCATGGTCCCTAAAAAGGATGATTCACTTCGTATGTGCATTGACTTCAAGCATATCAATCGGGCCTGCCCGAAAGATCACTTCCCTCTTCCCCGCATTGATTAGATAGTCGACTCGACTGCGGGATGTGAGCGATTGTCCTTTCTGGACGCATATTCCGAGTACCATCAGATCTGACTGTATGGATCCGACGAAATAAAAACAGCTTTCATCACCCCGTTCGGGTGCTTTTGTTATGTTACTATGCCCTTTGGTCTCAAGAATGCTGGTGCCACATTCATCCGCATGATACATAAGTGCCTGCTCACTCAAATCAGTCGGAATGTGGAAGCATACATGGATGACATTGTGGTAAGTTGTCTAAAGGTTCCGACCTGCTGACTGACCTTGCTAAAACCTTTGCCAACCTAAGGAGATATGATATCAAGCTTAATCCGTTGAAGTGTATATTCGGGGTTCCAGGTGGACAGTTACTCGGTTTCCTCGTTTCCGAACGTGGGATCGATGCAAACCAAGAGAAAGTTGGTGCAATACTCCGAATGAAATGCCCTGTGTGTGTACATGACGTTCAGAAGCTTACTGGTTGTCTGGCCGCTTTCAGTTAATTCATCTCTCGTCTCGCTGAAAAGGCATTGCCTCTTTACCGATTGATGAAGAAATCTAATAAGTTCGAGTGGACTCCTGAAGCTGACGCAGCGTTTGCAGAGCTCAAAACCCTGCTTTCCACCGAGCCGGTGCTCGTTGCTCCAATCAGCAAAGAGCATTTACTGCTTTATATTGCAGCCACTGGACAAGTTGTCAGTACAGTACTCACGGTCGAGCGGGATGAAGAAGGAAAAGCCTACAAGGTTCAGCGCCTAGTGTAGTATATTTCTGAAGTCTTAACTCCATCCAAGCAGAGATATCCGCAGTATCAGAAGATTGTCTATGGAATTTACTTGACCACAAAGAAGGTTGCACATTATTTCTCAGATCATTCGATCACAGTCGTCACCGATGGTCCATTGTCAAAAATTCTGAACAACAGAGACGCAACTAGTCGAGTGGCAAAGTGAGCGATTGAACTTCTTCCGTTGGATATCAAGTTTGAGGCAAACAAAGCAATCAAATCCCAAGCAATAGCAGATTTCCTCGTCGAGTGGATTGAGCAGCAGCAACCGACTCAAATTCACTCGAAACATTGGACTATGTTATTTTATGGGTCCAAGATGCTGAATGGTTCTGGTGCTGGAGTAGTCCTGGTATCCCCTCGAGGCGACAAAATCAGTTATGTTCTCCAGATTCACTTTGATTCCTCCAACAATGAAGCCGAATATGAGGCACTTCTGTATGGGTTGCGTACGACCATTTCACTCGGCGTCCGTCGCCTAATAGTCTACGGCGACTCAGATTTGGTGGTCAATCAAGTGATGAAGGAGTGGGACATCAGGAGCCCAGCTATGACTGGCTATTGCAATGCAGTAAAAAAGTTAGAAAAGAAGTTTGAAGGGCTAAAGCTCCACCACATTCCCCGACTGAAGAACCAAGCGGCTGATGACCTTGCAAAGATAGGTTCCAAGCGGGAGCCCATTCCCAGCAATGTGTTCTTGGAGCATCTTCACACACCATCAGTTCAAGAGGATCCCTTCACAGAAGAGCCCCCGCAGCCTAAGAGTTCTACTGATTCGACTGAAGTTGAAATCCCAGCCGTAGTCGACTTAATCATGGAGGTTTTGGTCGTCATTTCTGATTGGACAGTACCGCATATTGCATATATCTCAAGAAAGAGCTTCCAGAAGATGAAGATGAGGCACATCAGATTGTCCGTCGATCCAAAGCCTTCATGGTAATAGGTGGACAGCTTTATAGAGAGAGTATTACAGGAGTTTATCAGCGGTGCATCATGCCATAAGAAGGTCGAATGATTCTCAACGACATCCACTCGGGGACCTGTGGTCACCATGCATCCTCTCGGACCATTGTGGCCAAAGCATACCGAGCGGGATTCTATTGGCCGCGAGCAAATGAAATGGAAAAAGACATAGTCGACAAGTGTGAAGGCTCTCAGTTCTACTCCAACATGTCTCACAAGCCTACATCAGCCCTAAAGACCATTCCACTCGTCTGGCCCTTTGTAGTTTGGGGATTGGATATGGTTGGGCCTCTGAGGACTGGCAGGAGTGGGTTCACTCACTGCTTGTTGCAGTCGACAAGTTCACTAAGTGGATTGAAGCCAAACCCATCAAAAACCTCGACTCAAGTACCGCCATCAGCTTCATCAGAGAGTTAACATTCAGATATGGGGTCCCGCACAGCATCATCATGGACAACGGTTCAAACTTTGATTCAGATGAGTTCAGAGCTTTCTGTGCTTCCCAAGGCACTCGGGTCGACTATGCTTTAGTCGCTCACCCGCAGTCGAATGGACAAGCAGAAAAGGCAAATGGTTTGATCCTCCAAGGTCTGAAGCCCAGGTTGATGCATGACCTCAAACACACGGCAGGTGCCTGGGTGGACGAGTTGGCATCAGTACTGTGGGGCCTAAGAACAACGCCGAATCGGTCGACTGCTCGAACTCCCTTCTTCATGGTCTATGGAGCTGAAGCTATACTGCCGTCTAATTTACTTCACAATGCTCCACGAGTAGAACTTTTCTCAGAAGCAAAAGCAGAACAAGCCCGGCAAGATGCCGTTGTTCTTTTAGACGAGGAAAGAGAGATGGCCCTGATCAGGATGGCCATTTATCAGCAAGACCTCTGTCATTTTCATGCTAAAAACATGAGAGGTCGAGCATTTCAGGATTGAGACCTCGTGCTTCGAGTAGATCAGCAACGGCCTCACAAACTTGCTCCCGCTTGGGAAGGCCCCTTCATCATCACCAAGGTGCTCCACAATGGAGCGTACCACCTGTACGATGTGGAACACAAGAAAGACGAGCCACGCGCTTGGAATGCGGAGCTGCTCCGCCATTTTTATACTTAAGCGTTCAGACTGTTGAGATGTAATAAGAAGTACCTTTCAGTTTGTTTATCAAAGACATGGTTTTACAGTCTCCTAAATGATGGTTTTTACTTTTGTTCAAAATCCCCCAGTGGGTGGCTTAGCTGCGAATCCGGTTCGCCTAAGTTTCAAAAACAAACACCGAGTGAAGAGCAAGCCTCTCACTCGGAGGCTTAGCCGTGAACCTGATTCGCCTAACTTTTAAAAAATCCTACCGAGTGAAGAGCAACCCTCTCACTCGGGGGCTTAGCCGCAATTCAGTAGTCGCCTAAGTTTGAAAAAATCCTACCGAGTGAAGAGCAACCCTCTCACTCGGGGGCTTAGCTGCAGTCTCGTACTCACCTAAGTTTGAAAAAATCCTACCGAGTGAAGAACAACCCTCTCACTCGGGGGCTTAGCTGCAGTTCCGTACTCGCCTAAGTTTGAAAAAATCTCACCGAGTGAAGAGCAACCCTCTCACTCGGGGGCTTAGCTGCAGTCTCGTACTCGCCTAACTTTGAAAAAATCCCACCGAGTGAAGAGAAACCCTCTCACTCGGGGGCTTAGCTGCAGTCTCGTACTCGCCTAAGTTTGAAAAAATCCTACCGAGTGAAGAGCAACCCTCTCACTCGGGGGCTTAGCTACAGTTCCGTACTCGCCTAAGTTTGAAAAAATTCGACCGGGTGAAGAGCAACCCTCTCACTCGGGGGCTTAGCTGCAGTTCCGTACTTGCCTAAGCTTGAAAAAATCCCAGCGAGTGAAGAGCAACCCTCTCACTCGGGGGCTTAACTGTAGTCTCGTCCTCGCCTAAGTTTGAAAAAATCCTACCGAGTGAAGAACAACCCTCTCATTCGGGGGCTTAGCTGCAGTTCTGTACTCGCCTAAGTTTGAAAAAATCCCACCAAGTGAAGAGCAACCCTCTCACTCAGGGGCTTAGCTGCAGTCTCGTACTCGCCTAAGTTTGAAAAAATCCCACCGAGTGAAGAGCCACCCTCTCACTCGGGGGCTTAGCTGCAGTCTTGTACTCTCCTAAGTTTAAAAAAATCATACCGAGTGAAGAGCAACCCTCTCACTCGGGGGTTTAGCTGCCGTCTTGTACTCGCCTAAGTTTGAAAAAATCCTACCGAGTGAAGAGCAACCCTATCACTCGAGGGCTTAGCTGCAGTCTCGTGCTTGCCTAAGTTTGAAAATTTTCCACCGAGTGACGAGCAACCCTCTCACTCGGGGACTTGGCCACACGCTCCATCCTGATCCGTAAGGACGACGAGGTGCAGGCCGTCTGCGACCTTCTACTCAGAGCTGCGCCACAAATACAATGTGCGCTCCATCCTGATTTGCAAGGACGACGAGGTGCAGGTCGTCTGCGACCTTCTCCTCGGAGCTGCGCCACAAATACAATGTGCGATCCATCTCGATACACAAGAACGACGAGGTGCAGGTCATCTGCGACCCCCTCCTCAGAACTACACCACAAGTACCAAAGTCTGTTCCGAGTGAAGGTACAAGTTCCACTCGGAGATAAAGGCAAACATATTTAAGGAAAAACCAAGATCAGATAAATCCCACGAGGTTCCAGACCGCAGATTAAAGTACTCGGGCTTCAGGCCCGAAGGAGTTTAACGGTTACAAAACCACTCCGCATACCGAGGCAAATTTAATCAGATCATAAAAGTATGTTCACTCCGCAGGAGGAGGACTGGCAGGCTCGACAAACTCATCCAGGTTGATTCCATCTGCAATGCGAGTAGCAGGAGGACTGAAGGTCTCCATGAAAGACTAGAAGTCAAGTCTCTTGGTGTTGGCAACCTTGATTGGTGCTAACTTCTCTTGTTTGGCCTCCTTGCAATGGACGCGAACAAGGGACAGAGCTACGTCAGTGCCACACCGTGTAGAGGATTTCCTCCATTCCTGCACTCGACTTGGGATCTCATTGAGTCGAGTCATCAAAGACTCGAGGTCATTTTGGAGCGTCTCCCTTAGCCAGAGCACCGTGTCAATCCGCGACACCGCAACCTTCAGTCGAGCCAGGTAGTCTATAACGCTGGGAAGTCGGGATTCCAGTCGAAGCACGTTCATGGAAGCTTCATCTTTAAAAGGGGAAAGGATGGGGTCCAAGCTCGTCTCGATTCGCCCAGTTTCTTCCTCAAAGTTTTGGCAGAATTCTGCACTCACCAAGAAATAATGAGTCAACGGCTCTATGATGAATTGATGATAACAAAACAGTCGGACAAGGAAAGGTACCTTTAAGCATAAGGAATAACTTCTTGGTGAGTCCTCCCAGATAAGTCTCCAGCTCGTCTCTCCCCCGATTAAGATCACCAACCTTTTCAGACAAAGCTTCCTTGCCCTTCTTGAGCCGAGTCACCTCCTTATTGGCTTCGTTAAGAGCAGTCTTCAGCTTGGCATTTTCTTCTTCTAACTTTCCGACTGAAGCCAGCTTCTGGTCGGCAAGTGCTGTTTTTTCTTCGGCCAATTTTTGTGCAGCCGCAGGGTCAAGATCATTCTTATCCAAAGCCTGTCTCATTTTTTCTAAAAGAAATAACGCTTGGTTCAGAGGAAGGAAATAACACTCTATTCGGAAGAGAGCCAGTCGATAAATTTTCCATACCATCAGCATCATCCTTAGCCTTCTGCAGGTTCTCCTTGGCCAACTCCAGATCAAGATTGAGCTAGATTTGCTTCTGCTCTAAGTCAGCAAACTGAGCTCCAAGTTCACAAGATCTCTGTGGTCAAAAGATAGTTAGTCGGCAGAAACAGAGTTCGGTTGCTTTCGAGCAATAATGTTCAAATTCAAAAAGTTCTAAGACTACTGCCGAATCAAACATTCAATAGTAGTCTCGAGGACTACACCCAGTGGGTGCACTTAGCGTGCCCCCATTGGTCCAGGTTCCACTCGACATGGTCCGTCCAGACTGCGTGGAAGAATCTAAAAAAAAAGAGAGAAGCAACAGTTATTCTCAGACCACAACTGACTGCCCGCAGTCGACCGTGGTCTCGGGGACAACACCCAGTGGGTCCACTCAGCGTGTCCCCACTGGTTCAAGTTCCACTTGACATGGTCCGCCCAGACCGAGTGGAAGAACTGAAGAAGAAGACATTTTTATCAAGATCCCCGCCGAATCACACATTCGACGGCGGCCTCGGGGACTACACCCAGTGGGTGCACTCTGCGTGCCCCGACTAGTTCAAAGATACAATCGACGCTAAGCAGTCGACTCAAGTGGACGAATTATTCAGCGAAAATTAAAACACCCAGTGGGTGTACAGATGCAAGGTAGATGCACAATAAAGGTTTTCAGGTAGCATATCCTAACAGAACAAGCATCAAGCTAGGAGATCAGTCGGAAATCAACTGGCCTGGACATTGGCCTGGAGGGCTGAACTGGCATCATAAGCAGCCTGACTAGCCTTGCGCACCACTTTCATTTGTTCCATCATAAGTCCTGCTAGGCATATGGCTTCCTTGGCAGCAGCCACTTGATCCTCTGGGACATGATGGGTGGTGAAAACTGTTGAGGGCAGATCAATCGCACCAGCTTGAGGATCCGAGGCATGGTGTCGTACAGACGAAACAGGGACTTGTGCAGTCGATGATGAAGGACGTTCACTCGACACTGGAACGACAACAGTAACAGAAGCCCGGTTGAGGTCTTCGGACTGCTGAATCATTGGTTCTGTCGCCGGCGTCCACCGGGGCGTCTTGCTGGCTGGTGCTTTCCTATCCGAAGTCATGTCCCTTCGTCCCGTGGGTCTCTGTGACACATCTTCGTCGTCATCTAGAGGTTCAATAACATTGGGCGGAGCTGCAAAAGAATCGATCGCAAGTGTTCAGTCGACCGTCAAAGTAGTTGGTAAAGTTAAGACAAGATGACAAGAATTATACCCGCATTGGAAGTGACCGCGTCTTCCAGCTCCTCCTCCTCATCATCTTCATAAATAGAAGTCCCGGAGGTAGCAACACTGCAAATTTTAGAATTCACTCGGTCAAAACAAGATTAAAGTGAGTCGACAGAAGATCGAGTCATGCAAAAATTGAGAGGTCGAGCACAATGATTACGCAGAAGCGATGGGGACGTCCACTTTAATCTTGGGCAAGGCCTTCCAGGGCTTTGACAGCGCGACTTTGGGCTGCTGCAGAGCTTTTTTAGTCAGCACAGAAGATGTTCGAGTGCGCTTTGAAGTCTATCCAGTCGGAGGAGTCTCTTTGCCACGAACACTTGCTGGGTCTTGCCTCTGCTTGGAGCTTCTTTCTGAGCGAGGTGGAGAGTCGACCTCCTCACCACTACTTGAGTCTTCACTCTCCTCGTCTTCTCCTCCGTCAGAATGCCACTCACCGCTGTCACCTCCACTCGCCTCTCCCTCTTGCTCCTGCTCTCCGTTGGGCATCGAATACATCTCAGTGTAGATCTGCAAGGCATAGAGTTGAGTGGATGTCAATCAGTTTCAAAAACAAATACATGTCAGAACAAAAAGACACTCGGAAGAAAAGAGTCAGACCTTGTCTGCTTCGTTGGTGTTGTCGAATGGGGGAATCCTCTGAGACCCCCTGGGGTTGTCCTTGTTGCCAGTGCTGCCCTGCAGCCACTGCGCCACCGTCTCCTCGTCAACTTCTTCCGGGTGGATCCGAGTGCTGTCATCAATACCCGAGTAGATCCACATTGGATGATCACGGGCTTGGAGTGGCTGGATGCGTTGTATGAGAAACACCTCTAACAAGTCCATGCCAGTCCCACCGTCGCGGACAAGTTGGACTACTCGCTCAACCAACATATTCACTTCCACTTTCTCAACTGGAGTCACTTTCAAGGGGCAGGGCTTCTCAACTCGCTCCATAGAAAACGGAGGAAGGCCAGTCAACTGACCAGGAGTCGGTTGGTCCTTACAATAGAACCAGGTCGACTGCCATCCTCTGACTGAATTGGGAAGAATCATAGCAGGGAAAGTACTTTTTCCCCTCATCTAGATCCCTAGACCTCCACACATCTGGATCACGTGTGTCCTCTCATCACTCGGATGAGCCTTTTTTACAGAGTGAGAAAGACAAGTGAAAATGTGTTTGAAGAGACCCAAGTGCGGTCGATAGCCCAGAAAATTCTCACACATGGACATGATTGCAGCGAGGTACATGATGGTGTTGGGGGAGAAGTGATGAACCTCGCTGCAATCGTGTCCATTGGGACAAAGGGTCGCACCCCCCTCCTCCGGATGGGGTCCTGGCGCACTCTATATAAGTCACCCCCTCCTCTGGGACAAGGGTTCGCAACCCCTGTAACTTCAGGCATAATCCAATCGACGAGCCTCCGGGCACCGAGACGTAGGGCTGTTACTTCCTCTAAGAAGGGCCTGAACTCGTAAATCTTGCGTGCACGACCTCACCGTAGCTAGGATCTTTCCTCCTCATACCTACCCCCATTCTACTGTCAGACTTAGAACCACGACACCGGCCGATCGACTGAAGACCGCCTTCATCACCCTTTTCGATGCCTTCTACTACATCACCATGACGTTCGGCTTGAGGAACACCGGCACCACCTTTCAATGATGCATGCAGAAGTGCCTCCTGAAGCAACTCGGCAGGAACGCCCATGTCTATGTGGACGACATAGTGGTGAAGACGGAGACCTTCGCAAACCTGCCCTGTTTTCAAATCAAGCTCAACCCAGAGAAGTGTCTCTTCGGAGTACCAACCGGCCAGCTCATTGGCTTCCTTGTTTCTGAGCGTGGGATCGAGTGCAACCACGTGAAGATCAAGGCCATTGAGCAGATGAAGAAACCAACCCGACTGTGGGACATCCAGAAGTTCACCGGGTGCCTAGCATCTCTCAGTCGGTTCGTCAGCGGGATGGGCGAGAAGGCCCTCCCTCTGTACCAGCTGATGAAGAAGACCATATGCTTCGAGTGGACCGACCAAGCGGACGAGGCGTTCCTCGAGCTCAAGCGGATGCTGTCCACGCTGCCTGTTCTGGCCGCTCCGGCTCCTAAAGAGCCCATGCTCTTCTACATCACCGCTACCAACCGGGTCGTCAACAGGATGATTGTTGTCAAACGCCCAGAGGCCGGCAGGGCACAGCCGGTCCAGAGGCATGTCTACTACTTGAGCGAGGTGTGATCCGCCTCCAAGCAGAACTACCCCCACTACCAGAAGATGTACTGCGGCATGTACTTTACCGCCAAGAGGTTGAAGCAGTACTTCGAGGAGCACACCATCACAGTCGTCTGCACCCCCCCCCTTGCCGAGATAATGGGCAACTATAATGCTTCGGGCCGGGTGGCAAAGTGGGCCATTGAGCTGGCTCCCCACACAATCCTCTACCAGCCCCGCACCGCCATCATGTCACAAGCGCTGGCTGACTTCCTTGTTGACTGGGCCGAGACCCAGTACCTGTCGCTGGCTCCGGATTCCACTCATTGGCGGATGCACTTCGATGGCTCGAAGATGCGCACCGGTTTGGGAGTCGGCATCATCCTCACCTCTCCCAAAGGCGACAAGCTGAAGTACACACTGTAGATCCACTTTGCTGCCTCTAACAACATGGCCCAGTATGAGGCGCTCGTCCACGGGCTTTTGCTAGCCAAGGAGATCGACATCCGCCGCATCTTGTGCTACAGCGACTCGGACCTTGTGGTCCAGTAGTCCTCTGGCGACTGGGAAGCCAAGGAAGCCAACATGGCCACTTACCGCTTCCTTGTCCAGCAGATCAGTGGGCACTTTGATTGGTGCGAGTTCATCCATGTGCCACGGGCCGACAACGAAGCAGCCGACGCCCTGGCACGGATTGGCTCCACCCGGTAGGCCATACTTGCCGGCATCTCCCTTGAGTGCTTGCGCAAGCCGTCTATCCAGCCCTCGCCAGAATCAGAATCCATCTTCATGCCGGCTGACCCTGGAGCAGTCGGTTCCGGCTCGGGGACTTCTGCAGGCGGCCCGAGGGCTGTAGGACCTAAACCCGGCCCGGGGACTGCTGTAGCCGGCCTGGGGACTTCCCCGACGCAACAAGGAGCGACCGACTCCAACCCGCCGCCTCCCCGCCCGGCCACCCTAGTCCTGGTTGCTGTCATGACGGTGGTGGAAGTGCCATCTTGGGCGCAGCCCACCTCAACTTTCCGGTGAGCCACGAGCTCCCAGCCGACAAGGTTTTGGCCCGGCAGGTGCAACACCGGGCGACCGCGTACACGATCATCAATAGAGAGCTTGCCAGGCGCAGTGCGACTGGCGTCTTCCAGCATTGCGTCGAGCCGGAGAAGGGCCTTGCGATCCTCAAAGACATCCATCAAGGTGAATTTGGCCACCATGCCGCCTCTAGAGCCCTCGTTGCTAAAGCTTTCCGCTATGGTTTCTTCTGGTCGACTACTCCGGACGACGCCAAGGAGTTGGTCCGGAAGTGCAAGGGGTGTCAGCGTTTCAGCACCAAGCAGCACCTACCGGCCTCGGCGCTCAAGACCATTCCCATTACCTGGCCGTTTGCCGTATGGGGTACATGGTGGGCCCATTCAAGACAGCACGCGGTGGCATGCCCATCTGCTAGTTGCCATGGACAAGTTCACAAAGTGGATTGAGGCAAGGCCAATCAAGAAGCCGAACGGCCCCACAGCCATTACATTCATCGGGGACATCACCGTTCGATACGGCATCCCGCATAGCATCATCACCAATAATGACACGAACTTTGTCAAAGGCGCCTTAGCTCGTTTCTGCCCGACGCAGGGCATCCGACTGGAGCTCGCGTCGGTCGCTCACCCGCAGTGAAATGGCCAGGTGGAGCGAGGAAACGCTCTCATTATTTTCGGCATCAAGCCTCGGTTGGTCAAGAAGCTGGAGCGCTCAGCCGGCTGCTAGATTGAGGAGCTGTCGGCCGTCCTTTGGAGTCTCCGGACCACGCCAAATAGATCAACCAGTTTCACAGCCTTCTTCCTCGTGTACGGGGCCGAGGC
This sequence comes from Triticum aestivum, assembly GCF_018294505.1. Taxonomy (NCBI): domain Eukaryota; kingdom Viridiplantae; phylum Streptophyta; class Magnoliopsida; order Poales; family Poaceae; genus Triticum; species Triticum aestivum. The sequence goes on along the minus strand of NC_057799.1, from coordinate 150,945,999 downwards.
CGCCATCCCAACGGACATCAAGTTTGACTCGCCTCGCGTCACCCTGTACACGGAGGTGGAAGCACAGGAGGCCCACAAAGGCGGCGTCGATCTGCTTGAAGAGGCCCGGCTTCTAGCACTCAGTCGGTCCGCCATCTATTAGCAGAGCCTGCACCACTACCACAACAAGAAGATCAAGCCACGTACCTTCCGCGAGGGCGACCTTGTTGTAACAGCCTAGTTTTTGGCCCTTTCTTTTTCTTTTTGATTTATTTGGTTTTTGCTCTGTTTTTTTTGGAGTGGTTCTATGGCCTTGAAACCTGGGAGATCATCATTTCTCCTTCTCCCAAGTGGTTCATCCTCCTCCAACTCATCCCAAGTTCATGTCATATCCATTCTGGCCCAACTCCATAATTCTTTTTCTTGGGGAAATTTCCTTTTCTATTAAAGGAATAACCTCAAGTGCCCTAGGTTGTGAAGCAACCTATATTTCTGTCCATCCAAAAGTTCCCAAATAATTCTCATAAATTGTTTGGGTCATATCTTGCTCAAATATGCCCAAACATTTACTTGGCCAGTTCAAAAATAATTCCCCAATATTCCTTCTTCTATTCTGTACTAAATGGCATTTTGTGTAGGAAGTGTCACTTATCTTATCTTGTTTGCTCCCAAACTTTTTGGGCATGATATATCATCCAAATCTTTGCCCCATGCCAAAATTCAACTTTATTTGCCTAGCGAATCTTCCTCAGCGATTTTTCAAAGTTTCTGTCAAACAGAAGCCATTGTGAAGGAAGTACTAGCTAGGTGTATCCAAATGAGTTGAAATTTTCACACCTCTTCATGTGCTCATATTATCACTCTCCTCCAAATTTCAGCTCCATCCTTTGAACTATGTGAGCACAAGATCAGATCTTTGTTTCTGGCAATATTTTCAGGTTGTAAAGCAAGTATATTTTTTATTACTTCATTAATTCTGAGAAATTTCCAGATCATGCTTCTATCCATATAACATGTCTCCACCAAGTTTGAGGCCATTTCGTCAAGCCATTTTCCCTCCAAAATTATTGCAAGTTTTTGGGCAGAGAGAATGTTGTGAAGCAAGTACTATTTTGGCTTGACCATTTGGTATGAAGTTTTTACAGCATCTTCTTATGGCCAAATAACTTTGCCTTGCCAAATATGAGCTCAAGTGGTTGCTCTATGTGGGTGCATCATCTTGATCTTGATTCTGGACCAAATGTGCACTTACACAGCAACTACGTTAATCCTTGGTCCATTTCTCCTAAAACTCCCCAGGATGGTAGTCTTCCCTTAGTTAATAATCCTAGACAACACCATTTGACCCAATCAGTTCTCTGTTGAGCACAGTGGCTTCATAAAGTTTGATACAACAAACTATAATCGAAGACTAACTCAGCTGCAGAACTTCTTCTGTCGATCCATTACCTCCTTCGGCCTCTATGATGCAGGGACTCATCACTAGACAGGCAGCCTCTTGCGTCCCCTCCTTGCCGGCCATAGTGGTGACCGCGTCATTTGCACGTCTGTGCACGCGCTCTGGTAGCATTGGTCGCGCTCTAGGCGTCGGGACTCGTCGGGCAGCTCTGCCTCGACGGTTGTCTCACGTCCGAGCGTGCCGACCTGACTCCCCTGCCTTCACCCGTCACCCTCGACCTTCTGCCCGCTTCCGAAGCATCCTCGTCGGAGCTAGCCGACGCACGCCCACTGGTGCACTGTGCCCCGCTTGACCCGCTCCTCGCTCCGTCCGTTTCTTCTGCTCCCCGGCGTCCGTTTCTTCTCCGTGACCCCTGCATCAATGCTTCGCCGTCTTCCCGTGCCTGCCCGTGCTCGCTGAGCTAGCCAGAGCTTTGGCCGAGCTCGAGCGGCGGCACTCGGCCACGACTCCCTCGCCCGCCTATTTAAACCCCTCCCCGCGGCCTCCCAAGCATCCCATCGCCCATGCCTCACTCCTAGACCCCTCCCTAGCCTCTTATTCGAGCTCGAGGAGCTCTCACTCCTTCCCATGGCCGCAGTGCCCGTGGCCGGCACTTTCCTAAATTCGGGCAGTGTCGAGCCTCTCCCTCCACCCTACCACCATCAGCACCATCTACCACCTCCAGTACGCTGCCCCACCCCCTTTCTTCTTCACCGGACTGCCGGTGGCCTCGTTCCAAGGTCACCGGAAGCTCCTGTCCGCCGACGCCCCCGCCCTCGCCGTGCTGGTCCTCCTCGGCGGCCACAACCGGTCCAGGCGCCTGCGCCGTGTCGCGCTAAGCTCATCCATGTGCCCAGCACCGCGGGAGACAGTCGGAGCCGGTCGGACGAGCACCCGCGCTGGCGACCTCCTTCGGTTCTGCGTGCGAGCGACGGGGAGAAGAAGAAGGAGCGAGGAGGAGAGAAAAGTTAGCGGTGGCTTTCTTTGACCTCCCACCGTTCACGACATCCCTTGCTTCTCGCAAGAACGGCTCCTCGGGGGCCCACCCATCAGCGACACAAGCCCCGACCCCGCCACTGCCACGTTGGATAAGTGGAGATGTACTCCGTGGAGTACGCTTTCCCTTATCGAAAGCGCATTCCTCTCTTCTTCGGCCCAAAGTGCGTTTTTTCTTGCAGAAAGCGTATTTTGCCCGAATGAGTTTTTAGTTTTCTCAGTCAGGGGCTTGTTTGCAGAAAAAATTTCACAGATAGGTCCCTGGCAACAGAGAAGCTAAGTCATTCAGAGCTTTGAGTTATTTCCTTCTATATATAAGGTTATCGTCCTCGGAGATCTTGCCTATGTATGAGAAACCTGCACGCAAAGGGGCCCTCCCGCGATTGGCAACGCCCTTTTTCTGTTTCGAGTCTGCTCAACAGCTCAACGCGGCCGCGTCGAGAGTGGCGGGGTAGCCTTCCGCACTTGGCAACGCTCCCGACTCTGACTCGAGTCAAACTCGACAGTTCGGGCGGCCGCGCTAAGGGCAGTAAGGTGGTTCGCCCGGCAGCAAGCACACCCGCCAGGCCACTAGGGACCTGTCCGCAAGATGCCGCCCTGGGTTTACGCGCAGGCAAACCTACCCAGTTAACGTAGGGTGGACATACAAAGGAAAATCGAACAGGAAAATAACATGCATGATACTAAACGTGCCGCAGAGTCATATTACGTCAAATTGTTGCTGCGGTTCTAACTAGAGATAGCAATTGTCTTGGTTGTGAACCTGCAGCGGCGATAAGAAACGAGGTGCCTAATCCTGGCACTGGCCCTCCACCCTCAGAATTCCGCTGACACGACTGATGATGGGCTCGATGCGCCCCCTGAGCGGCGCGAGGTTGGTACCTTCCAGCAAGCTCTCCAGCGCGGCGTCGAAGTCGAGGTCGGGATACCAGTATGCCACCTTGGTGAGAACCTTGGTCATGGCACCCTGGCAAAGCCTCCGGGCCTCGTCGGTCAGCGAGGCCACCCAGTTGGCGTGAAGCTGCTCCAGGGCCCCGAGAACGCACTCGAAGAACAAGGTCAACTTGGCGTTGGTGGTCCCGTTGCGCTCCGGGGCGTACCTCACGCTTGGCATCCCCATGGTAGCCAACTACGCGGTGATCCTGTCGGCGACGTCCTCGAGGCGACCGATCCAGCGGTTCACGCCCTCCTTGAAGTCCTTGTGCTCGGCGGCCTCATTCTTCTGCAGCTGCTTCTCAGTCTCCAGCTCCTTGGCCAGTATCCCCTCCCGGGTTTCCGCCTCCGTGAGCATCCCCTCGAGGCCCTCCAGCTTCAGCGTGAGGTCCTTGACGGAGTTGTTGGCCTCGGAGAGCTCCCCGGCCCTGCTGACGGCCGCGCCCTGCGCTTCCGTCAGGGCGCTGTTGAGCGTGTCCTTCTCCTGGGACAGCTTCAGGGCCTGCTCCTTCAGCCCGTCCCGCTCCGCCTCCAGCTCCTTCACCTTGTCGGCGTGCACCTGGGCTTGGGCATCGAGTGCCTCCTTGTGCCTCTTCTCCAGCTCACGGGTCCGCTGCAAGACAAGCTTCCCCACCTCTTCATCCTTGCCGCGGAGCGTGGCGGCAAGCTTCTCCTCGTGCGCAGCGAGGTCCTCCTCCTGGGAGTTTAGTGCGGCCTGGTGCTGAGTCCGGGTGGCCTTGGCTGCAGCGGCCAAGCCCTTCGCCGCCTCCTAGGCCTTCTTGATGTCGGCCAGCTTCATGGTGAGCTCCACATCGCGCCTGGCCAGCTCGCCCTGGGCAGCCTTCAGCTCCTTCTGAGCCTCGCGGAACCAGTCCTGCGTCTCGGCAACGCGCTTCTGGCGGTCCGCCTCCGCCTTCTCCACCACCGCCGTCCTGGACTTAGCTTTGTCCAGGCGGGCGCGGTGGAGCGCCTGGAGCTCCGGTAGCTAGCGCCCATGGCATGGAGGAGCCTGTCTTCCTGCGAGCCGTTGCCGGCAACGCTCGGCTCGTCGACGACCTCAAGCCCGCCGGCGGCAAGCACTTCTTCGTCGAACACCACTCCCTCGACGGGTGTCCTGGTGCTCGACACACATGGAAGGTGGGCGAACAAGTCGTCACTCCCCCTCAGGTACCTGCCGGAGCCGGAAGCGGCAGAGGAGGAAGGCTGGTCATCAGCCACCTCCTCCTCCTCCTCGGCAGCGGCCCTGCCGGCCTCCCCGGCAGGCCCCTTGCTGGTCTCCTCAGAGGTGGCCTTGCCGGCCTCCCCGGCAGGCACCTTGGCGGCGTCCTCAGCAGCGCCCTCGGCGGCCTCCTCGGCGGCGATCTTCTCGGCGGCCTTGGCGACGTCCTCAGTGACGGAGTCCACGTCCTCTGGGCTCACCGAGGAGGAATCTGGACACCGATGAAGGGAGTGAGGCAAGGCCAAGACCAAGGGTCAGCAAGAAAGAAAAAAAGGAACGGGGATGAACGGCGAGCGACTTACCGGCACCGGTGCGAGGCTGGGAAAAAGAAGTCCCCTCCCCGCCAACATTTGGCGTCGAGGCAAAGCCGCTGGCGCCCAAGTTCTCCTCCTCCTCCATGTGTGTGGGCTCGGTGCTTGGCGCCCTTGCCGGGGACGCCCCTCTGGACGGCGTGGTCGATGGGGGCGGCGTGTTGGGAGTAGCCCTCTGCGGCTCCTCCTGCTGCTGCTCTCCTCCTGCGTACCTGGCAAGGTCAGCGCCATAGTGTCGTGCCCCTAATACATGTCGACGAGGGAAGACTGATGAACTTACGCTGGGGGCTATGCCGGGGGCTGCTATCCGGGCTGCTCAACACCACCAGTGGCGCCCTCGAAGTACCAGCCGAGGGCTGGCCGCCCACCAAGAGTTTGGCCCTCTTCACCCTTTATGCCAGCGTCTCCACGTCCCTACCAAGATGAAAGCGAGTCAAGACAAGCAACACAGATTTAAGAAGCAGAGATAACGGGAAGGAGCCAGATACTTACTCGTCGTCCGCCTCCTCCTTTGCTGCTTTCCTCTTCCTCCTCGGGCTGAGGGATCCGTAGTCAAAAGTGACCCCTACATCGGCATCTGCCGGAGGAGGGGAGGAGGGCGGAGTCTGCGTACGCCTGGGCGGAGAAGAAGCAGATGCCTTCTTCCTCGCTGCCACGGCCTTCACCACCTTCTTCGCCGCCGCGGCCCTCGTCTGACGCGCCACCTCCTCCGGGGACTTTGGCCGCCGTGCGGCCCTGACGGGCCGCACCGGCTCGCTGGAGGTGGCCCGCCATAGAACTCGCCCTCTCCCCATGGCCGGAGGGTCAACAGCCCCGGCCTCCTCCTCCTCCAACGACTCGTCGGCCGCTTCCTCAACCAGAGGAGCCTCAGGGCCGGCGTTGCTGGCTTCCCCGGCAGCCGCCGCCCACCGGGCGAGCTCCTCCTCCTCCGCAACCGTCGCAGCCCTGTCCTCCACACCGCCAGCGCTGCCGGCCTCCTTGGCAAGCTGCGCCTCCCTCGCCCTGGTGGCGATGTAGTCCAGTTCCGCCTGAGTGGTGTCCTGGACGAGCAGCCGCCCGGCGTCAGCATTGACGTACACCTCGTGCAGAGTGTCAAAGAACTGCTGCACCTCGGCGTCCTCCGGCTCCTTCCAGCTCGGGTCAGGGCCATGTGCGTTACAGTCCGGCATCATGGCGATGATATCGGGCCGGCGCGAGTTATTACACAACGGGACCACCCCCGTTGGCAGCTTGAACAAAGGCCCCTTGAGGACTTTGCCGGCCTTCGCAGCGGCCCTCGGGACCTTGCCAGTCCACTCAACCTCGCCGTCGCGGCCCACATCGAGCTGGAAGAGCCACTGGCAGAAATGGGCATGCCCCATCACCGTGAAGTTATGGTTGAGGCCGGGGCAAAGCCGCATGATGTTGGCGGGGTTCGTGAAGAGCCAGGCCGGCCTCCCCTTGTTGTGAAGTGGAGCGATCCGGCGGCGGATGAAGTCCGCCCCGATCATCTCAAGGGTGAGCCCAGCCTCGGTAAGCCGGAGGATCCTGGTGGTAGCGACTCTGAGCTTCTCGTCGTCGGTGTCGACGTCGCCCCAATCGCTTCTGCGGACCGGCGGCACCCGGCGATCTTCGCAGAATGCCGGCGGGTCCTTCTCTTCGATCCAGCACCACCGGCCCCGCCATTCTTCCCACCTCTCCTTCATGGCGCCATCCGTGTACGCTCCCTTGGATCTTGGGATCCAGGTGATGCAACCCGAAATGGCGCCTCCCGTCTAGATCCGTGGGAAGAAGTAATGGCGGAAGAGCGCCGTGTTGGGGTGCACCCCGGCGAAGCCTTCGCAGAGGTGCGCGAAAAGGGCCATACACGCCACCGCATTTGGGGTAAAATCCAAGAGGCGGAAGCCAAAGGTGTGCATGATGTCACTGAAGAAATCGGAGAAGGGAGGACAAAGCCCGCAAGAAAAATAGTCGACAAAGAAGGGGTACCGATTTGGGGCAGCCTCGGCACAGTTGGCGGGGATGACGCGTGTGGCAGGGTGCCCCGACTTCTCTCCCCCCATCTTCAGTCCCCACAAGGGCCTGAAGGATTCCCGAAGCTCGAACACGTCGACTGTCGAGGGGAAGAAGGTGGACTGCATCCACTGCACCGCCAGCGCACTCTCCGGCGGCTCCGCCGCTCCGGCGTTCTTGGCCACGCCCTTGCCCTTGACGGATTTCGGCGCCATGGCGGCTGGGAGAGAAGGGCAAGGCAGAAGGCAGTGGGAACGCAACAGCGGCAAGCGAGAGCGAAGCTTGGGGAAGAAGAGGAAGACAAGCAGAGGCTTCCGAAGATTGGGATTGCGCGAAGGGTAAAAGGAACAGTGCACCCACGGTTTCCCCTTTTTATGAGGAAGGTGCGGGTCGCGCTGCCCATTTACTGCGATGTGATGCATGCGTGCAGGAACCACCCCATGCATGCCGCCCATGAAACGCACACCCCTCCACGCCACGCCGCGCCGCGCGCAGGTCATGGGAAGCGAAGCGCGCGAGAAGTTTTACCGTGGTCCCAAGTATTTGGCGGATAAGAAGGATGGCAAGGTGAACAAAGGTATATGTGATATACATGTTATTGATGTGTACCTTACTAATGCTCACAGTAGCACCTGGGTATTTCATACTGGTTCTGTTGCTAATATTTGCAACTCAAAACAGGGGCTACGGATTAAGCGAAGATTGGCTAAGGACGAGGTGACGATGCGCATTGGAAATGGTCCCAAAGTCGATGTGATCGCGGTCGGCACGCTACCTCTACATCTACCTTCGGGATTAGTATTAGACCTAAACAATTGTTATTTGGTGCCAGCGTTGAGCATGAACATTATATCTGGATCTTGTTTGATGCGAGACGGTTATTCAATTAAATCAGAGAATAACGGTTGTTCTATTTATATGAGTAATATCTTTTATGGTCATGCACCCGTGAAGAGTGGTCTATTTATATTAAATCTCGATAGTAGTGATACACATATTCATAATATTGAAGCCAAAAGATGCAGAGTTGATAATGATAGTGCAACTTATTTGTGGCACTGCCGTTTAGGTCATACTGGTGTAAAGCGCATGAAGAAACTCCATTCCTATGGACTTTTGGAATCACTTGATTATGAATCACTTGGTACTTGCGAACCATGCCTCATGGGGAAGATGACGAAAACGCCGTTCTCCGGAACTATGGAGCGAGCAACAGATTTATTGGAAAGCATACATACTGATGTATGTGGTCCAACGAATGTTGAGGCTGGCGGCGGGTATCGTTAGTTTCTCACCTTCACAGATGATTTGACCAGATATGGGTATATCTACTTAATGAAACATAACTCTGAAACATTTGAAAGGTTCAAAGAATTTCAGAGTGAAGTACAAAATCATCGTAACAAGAAAATAAAGTTTCTACGATCTGATCGTGGAGGAGAATATTTGAGTTACGAGTTTGGTCTTCATTTGAAGCAATGCGGAATAGTTTCGCAACTCACGCCACCCGGAACACCACAACGTAATGGTGTGTCCGAACGTCGTAATCGTACTTGACTAGATATGGTGCGATCTATGATGTCTCTTACTGATTTACCGCTATCATTTTGGGGTTATGCTTTAGAGACGGCTGCATTCACGTTAAATAGGGTACCATCTAAATCCGTTGAGACGACGCCTTATGTACTGTGGTTTGGCAAGAAACCAAAGTTGTCGATTCTTAAAATTTGGGGCTGCGATGCTTATGTGAAAAAGCTTCAACCTGATAAGCTCGAACCCAAATCGGAGAAATGTGTCTTCATAGGATACCCAAAGGAAACTGTTGGGTACACCTTCTATCACAGATCTGAAGGCAAGACTTTTGTTGCTAAATTTGGATCCTTTCTATAGAAGGAGTTTCTCTCGAAAGAAGTGAGTGGGAGGAAAGTAGAACTTGATGATTTAACAGTACCTGCTCCTTATTGGAAAGTAGTTCATCACGGAAACCGGTTCCTATGACAGCTACACCAATTAGCGAGGAAGCTAATGATGATGATCATGAAGCTTCAGATCAAGTTACTACCGAACCTCGTAGGTCAACCAGGGTAAGATCCGCACCAGAGTGGTACGGTAATCCTGTTCTGGAGGTCATGTTACTAGACCATGACGAACCTACAAACTATGAAGAAGCGATGATGAGCCTAGATTCCGCAAAATGGCTTGAGGCCATGAAATCTAAGACGGGATCCATGTATGAGAACAAAGTATGGACTTTCGTTGACTTGCCCGATGATCGGCAAGCTATCGAAAATAAATGGATCTTCAACAAGACGACAGACACTGGCGGTAATGTTGATGTCTACAAAGCTCGACTTGTTGTGAAAGGTTTTCAACAAGTTCAAGGAGTTGACTACGATGAGACCTTGTCACCCGTAGCGATGCTTAAGTCTGTCTGAATCATGGTAGCAATTGCCGCACTTTATGATTATGAAATTTGGCAAATGGATGCAAAGACTGCATTCCTGAATGGATTTCTGGAAGAAGAGTTGTATATGATGCAACCTGAAGGTTTTATCGATCCAAAGGGTGCTAACAAAGTGTGCAAGCTCCAGCGATCCATTTATGGACTGGTGCAAGCCTCTCGGAGTTGGAATAAAATACACTACAAAAAAATACACTTCCGTGATGATACGTGTTTGTCACAGTAGGCCGCGTTTTTTGTCATGCATCTACATCCATGATGATTTTATGACAGAATCAAGATAGTCATACCTGTGCTGTCGTATAAGTGTTCCACGACATTACCAAAATTATCATCACGGAAGTGTCCACTTCCATGACGATAAATTGCGTGTCACAGAAGTGCTTTCGTCAAGGGTGACCGACACATGGCATCCACCGTAACGGAACGCCGTTAAGCTATCGGGTCGGGTTTTGGATCCGATAACCCGTTAACAGCCCCGACCAATGGGAAATTTCCACGTGTAAAATTCTTATTTGCCGGACGAAACACGTGTCAGCTCGTCAGTGGGTCAGATAGGCGCCTATGATATGTCGACACGTGCCACGGCCCACCACTGGCCCATTTAGCTTACAAAGCCGGCCCGTTTGACTTGGTCAAAAGTTAACGGGCTGGCCCATGAAAAGCCTGTTAACGGTCTCTTCGCAAATAGCCCATTTTACGGCCCGTTAACTCACGGCCCGTTAGGCCCTAAAGGAAATCGGCCCAACAACGTCATGTGGGCCGTCGAATATAACACCAGCCCATTTCACTTTCGGCCCATGTATGGCCCACGACGTCTTTCGGCCCATATGAGGCCTTCGTATCTTTCGGCCCTTTACAGGCCCACGGTGACTCTAGCCCATAATGAACAGTAATTTTCTTTATACCCGTTAACGGCCCGTGATTTACATGGGCCGTTTCCAGCCCGTGTTAGCTTTCGGCCTATTGACGGCCCATACGTTCTTGGGCTCCTTTTCGGCCCTCGATTACTTCTGGCCCGTTACTGGCCTGTTCCCTAATGGGCCAAATTCGGTCCATGGCAAGAGTCGGCCCGTTACTGGCCTGTTCCCCTAATGGGCCAAATTCGGCCCATGGCAAGAGTCGGCCCGTTACTGGCCTGTTACCCTAATGGGCCAAATTCGGCCCATGGCAAGAGTCGGCCCGTTTCTGGCCTGTTAACCCGTTGCGCCGTTTCCAGCCCGTCCTATATTCTGGCCCATTAACGACCCGTTATGCCTGTGACAGAATTAAGCCTTTGCTGTCCTACGGCCTGTTAACGGCCTGTTACCGTGCTGGGCCGATACCAATTACGCCCGATTACGGCCCATGTAGACCCATTTATCCGACGGCCCGAGGCCCACCGATTACAGGCCCATTTATCGACGGCCCGTAGGAGACCCATGGATCCTACGGCCCGTATATGGCCCATGGTAGTTGCGGCCACTAGCAAACCAGGGAAAAAGAAGACTAGGAAATAAATAAGGCCGAAACTAACGCTAGGCTATTAAGGCGATTGCACAGATTACATCCACTCGGCATCAAAGATCGCCACCAGTGCAAATATAGGGAACACCCTACACTATACAAAAATGGCTTGCTGTTTTCTTCAGCCGGTGGCTGCACGTTAAGAATAAATTTTGTATCGCACCAAAACAAATTACAACTATATAACAAAAGGAAGGTTGGCATAAAACTTAACAGTCTAGCAGATAAATGCACCACCAGAAGTTCAGAAGCTCAGTTCATTTGACCTGACTGTTACGTTTTCATGCTGTATTGTCCGATGGAGCACCATAACCCTCGCCTTCATTTCCCCTAGGCTCCTGAACAACATAGCAAATGTCTGATAGTCTGGTTTCAAAACCATGCATATCTTGACGACATTGAGCAATGTTTCTCCTTGTTTCACAAAGGGTCTCTGTTAGGGAATGGACTTGTGTCTGGAGCGCAGATACAACATTGCTTTGAGCTTGCATATCTTGATCATGAGGCAGTTTGGACGATATTGCCTTAACAACCAACCCAGTATTACGCAGGAACGTGCTTTTGGCACTGTTAGTGGACAGGTACTGACCCACTGCAGCAAGAGCTGACATTGCGGTTATAGTTGCCTCGCCACCTTCAGAAGGTGGCGGTTCCACCATTTTTTCCATAGCTCGCTGAAAAGTTGAGGTTTTACATTAGTAGTACCAGAACAGAAGATATTAAGGAGGCAGCAAAACCAAACAAAATAGCTTTGGTCTATATACAGAACTTATTCTGGTGAACCCATGTAAAATATTAGTTGTATTTTATTGCAAAGTACATAATAAAACCAGGTTCCAAACATATGACCATGTACCATCGCTAATGTATTGTCTATTTCTTCACATTGTATTGAGGGCTAAGGATAAAGAGACGAAGTTTATAATACGGTAAGCATAGTATGACATCATTCATATCACAAAACAACTGAGAACAGACAAACAGGCAATTGTAACGTTGTGTGGGCAAGTCCAGCACGGAACTAGATTACGGGTCAAGATCAAAGGAACATCACTCCTCTCTTTTAAACCTTGTAAGGTGCAATGATACGCTAAGACAATTGTGTATAAAATTGAAAAGAGTAATAGACATTGGCTGCAAACCATGCAGTTCAAGGCACAAGTCAGAGTAAGTAGTAGTTAAAAGGCATGAGGATTAAGGACTTACAACAGCGGCTTTGACTGGTGTAGTCATGCCCTTCTTCTTGCTGGTGTGACAGTCCTTGAAGATTTCCACAGCATTTGGTTCAGGTACTTTTTGGTCCTTGCGGGCTTTCCTCTGCATTTCGAACAAGTCAATATAGATCTGATAATATGGTACAGCGAAAAGAGTGAAACAGCAGCTAATTACAAGAGCCTCGCAGTGTGCAATATAGCTACGAGATCCTGTCGTCTGTTGGAATTTCACTTTCGTACGGTTGGCCTTGTTCTTTGAACAGTTCACCTACAAGAAGATAGATTTGTGTGGCACATGCGTAAATAGGACTTCAACATGTGATCTGATCACATATATATAATGTACCTGATACTTCGGATCAGACCAGTGTTTAACAAGGCCCCTCCAGTCTTCATCCGATATATTTTCCACTGGAGATGTTTGGGAAAGTTCACTGTTAGCCTTGCCTTCAAAGTGAGTTTTCCTCAAGTTATACCGATACTGTCGCAGAGCAGACTTGAAAACATGGGTGCAAGCTTGTCTGGTTGCATCATCTTGGCTATCCAACTTGAACCTCATCTGTTGAAAATTATGGGAGTCTCATTATCAGCAACCTAGAAAGTATGGGACAGAGCAAGACGATATTACTAGTTTCCATACATAACCATACTTACAGATAAATGGTCGAGGAAGGTGTTGAACTGGGTTTCGTCTTTGTCATTCCTGTACTGAATCCATGTTGGGAGGATACGTACATGACACCTAACGGCAACCGCTGCCTCTGATACTAACTTGGCTGACTCTGTAGCATCACGTGGCCTTTTTAAACCTGCCTCAAAACGGATCTCCATTCTTCCTCCTCTAGATTTAGTTAACCTATCGAGCATTATCCCTGATGTTTGTTTCCTCTTGCGCCTAGGTGCTAGTCCAACAACGAACATAGGAAGTGTTAGTGTACATCAAACTGTGAGACTACATATAAAGAAGCATGCAACTGTAACTTGACTCCAGCAACTACCTTCTTGCTGTTGAAGCTCACAAGGTTCATCTGATATTGCCAACTCGTCTTGTGTCAAGAGTGCTTGGGAAGTAGTGTCAGGTGGCAAGGGAGCTTGGGAACGTGCTGCTAGCTCAGTTGACGCACGAGTAAGTCGTGCAGCTGGTAGTACTGTGGTAGGTGTTGCAAGAACTAGGGCTGTCTCTGCTTGTTTGGTGGCAGCTATTTGTTTCTGTTTGGCTTTTTTTGCAACTCGTGTAGCATGGGATGCCGTGTTTGTAGAATTTTCCGCTGGACTTTGACCTTCTATTGCACCATCAGTACCAGCAGAATCTGCAGGATTCATCCGCTTCTCATTCCCTGCCATTCTGTGTTTCTTCCTCTTTCTCTGTGCCATGTTAAGTCAAGCCGACAAGAAAAACGAATAACAATTTAGTTCTTCAGAACAAATTGATGCGTGATGCAGACGAACTGAACTTTGATGTTAGACAACCACATGATAGGAGGATGTAATATGTATGAAAAACAGGACGGAAGAGATAACCAGAACTATGATGTGTAAACTAAGAAGAAGACATTTCACCAAATTAGAAGCAATGCAATGGAAGGTAGACACCATATGAAAGATGCTACAAATATCGCTCTGCCAAGTTAACAGTGTCTCATCATAAATGGCGTTTAAACAAATGTGAAGCAGTACAAGAAATAAATCATATGCAAGATGCAAACAACATCACACTACCATGTTAGAGGTCTCTCGTCATTAGTGCCATTGCATATTCACAGCATTGCATATTCACAGCTTATGATGTGTAAACTAAGGAGAAGGCATTTCAACAAATTAGAAGCAATGAAAGCTAGACACCATATGAAAGATGCAACGAATATCACTCTACCAAGTTAAAACTATCTCGTCATAAGTGCCATTTCAACAAATTAGTAGTACAAGCTAGAAAAGAATGTGAGATGTAACCTATATCACACTCCGAAGTCAAACGTGTCTTATGATAAGTGATTGTTGCAGGTTACACAACAGTAGTAATTTGATGTAAGAACATGGTGTGATAGACAGATATTGTATGTTCTAGAAACAGGAACACGTGTCTTATTCAAGTATAATGTGTAAAGTAAGCAGATGGAATTCAACAAAATTAGAAGCAATACAAGCTAGACATCACACATAACATGCAACCACATATAACAGTGCCAAGTTAGAGGGAGCACCGTGATGCTGCACTAGGGGAGACGTGCTCATCATAAACACAGCTTTGTTGAGTGTCTATGCATGTGTTGTCTTGGAAATCATCTTGGGGGTGTGGAGGAGTAGAAACTGTAGAGGCCCTCCGTTCGGAAGGAGCACCTTTATCCGCTGCCTTGCTAACTTCCTTCCGCTTTATTGATTTTGAATTGTCAAGTAAAACCGACAAGAAAAAGCAATAAAATTCTCTCTTCAGAACTCATTCATGCATGATACTGACAATCACTACTTTGATGTAAGGCAAACACATGATACCAGGATGGAATATGTACGAAAAACAGGACGGCATGGCATGTTCACAACTGTTTGTGTAAACTAAGCAGAAACCATTCCAGCAAATAAGAAGCAATGCAAGCTAGACACCACATGAAAGATGCAACCAATATGACTCTGCCAAGTTAAAAGCGTCCCATCATAAATGGAATTTCAACAAATTAGAAGCAGCGCATGCTATAAATCATATGAAAGATGCAACTAATATCGCACTGCATATACTAAAGGTGTCTCGTCATGTTGATTGATGTGGGATACAAAAAAAACAATAGTTTTATGTAAGGACATGCTTAATAGACAGATGTACTATGTACTAAATACAGGAAGGCATGTCACATTAACAGGTATAATGTATAAGCTAAGCAGACTAGCACATGCAGTTTAACCAGATTGGAAGAATTACAATCTAGACACCATATGCAACATGCAACCACATATCACGCTGCCAAGTTAGAGCAAGCACCTGCGATGCTAGTGTAGGGGAAATGCTGTAATCAACTACAGAGCTACGTTCACTATCTTCATCTAGCATTTCTGTTTCTTGAGAATCATGTCGGGAGGCTGACGCTGCATTCTTTAAATGAGGAGTAGTCCCCTTGCTTGCCTGCCTCGTCATAAGTGATTGATGAGGGATACACAAGAACATTAGTTTGATGTAAGAACATGGTTAATACACAGATGTACTAGTATGTACCAAAAACAGAAAGGCATGTCATATTCAAAGGTATAATGTGTAAGCTAAGCAGATGCAATTTAACCAAATTGGAAGCAATACAAGCTAGACATCCGGCTGGAGTGGTGAGCATGATCATCTAGGACCTGAGAGCCTGGTGGGAGGCGGGCTGCTTCGCCACCATCGCAGCTTTTTAGTTGGCTTCCAGGTGATGCCTATCTTTGCTGGGCTTGTCACTGGCTCGGCCAGTGCCCTGACTAGCTATTTGTCTTCTGGTGCTCACGGGATGGTGGTTCATGTAAAAAAATTTCCTTATCTTACCGACTTCGGCCTTTCGAATACAAGCTAGACACCATATGGAACATGCAACCACATATGACACCGCGAAGTTAAAGCAAGCACCTGGGATGGTGGTTCATTGCGAGCGAGGTCATCAACTCCAGAGCTACGTTTACCGTCTCCATCTGCTGACACTGCACCCTTTATAGCGCTGTAACGTGTCTTGCCTACCCGCACACGAAGCTGGAGCGACTTCTCTCTTTTCTTTTTGGCTTCTCTCATGGCAGCAGAGTCTGAAATACCCTTGCATAAAAACACAATAGTGAGAGTAAGGGTGAAGTGTGTGCAGAACTAGTGCACTGTAAAAGTAGCAGATAGCAGGTGGCTGAAAAATAAATGACAGGAGACATATGATAGCTCTACAACATTGCATGGCAAACAAAATTAGATTCTACTCCGTATGATTTTGTAATATATGAGCACAGGAAATGCAGGTACTCCTCCAGCACACCACCACATGTGGTCATATCTAAGATAACAGTCGACTGAAAATAAATAGGTCAGTCGATTTTTTTAATGAACCGTCCGATCTATAAGGAACGGGCAGATGGCCTTCGTCTACCTCCCGCCAGTCACTGTTGACGATCTTTCTCGAACCGCCAGCGACCACCGGCCCAGACCCCTGCCTCCGCCGCCCCGCCCTCCCATCGACCTCACACCACCGCCGTGCTTGGCAGCGCCCCCAGGCCATCCCTTTAATCCCGGCCGACCTCCAGATCGGGCGCCAGTAGCTCTAGGCCGCACACGCCCCTAAGATAAACACCAAGGCGCTGCTTCCCCGGCGTAATAGGCGTACTAGCGCCTGTTACGCCGGGGAATGCTTCCGTTAATTGGGAATCAACTGGCCAGAAATTGAAATTCAGGGGGGCGACGGACCTCTAGCTAAGGTGAAATAGTATATGAGGAGAAACCTTGTGCATCGCGAGTTACTAGGAACATCTAGTATCAAGAAGAAGCGGTCAACTAGTGTCTTCTGTGGGATGAATACCGTGCAAGCAGAGACGTAAGATTTGCACGAATAAGGGAAGAGGAGTACCTTTTTCGGTTGCCGGTGTGGTCACCTCCACATGTCGCGCCGATCTTCTTCTTTTTACCGGGGAAACCGATGTTCTGGAGGGTGCAGGCTTGGACGAACCCATGGCCAAATTGTTGACTGTGTTGCCGTGGCCGTATGTCGGCGGAGGGGAAGCAGATCCGAGGCGGCGAAGGACGGCGTAGCAGGAACAGCTCCGGTGCGGTGGAGGGTGGCGAAGTTGGAGCGGCAGCGGTGAGGCGCAGGACGGCGTGGTTGAACTGGCTCGGGTACGGACGGCTCGGCCTCGGCTTCAACTACTAGCCGTGGAGGGCGTTGCGGTTGAGGTTGCGGTGGACGACGACGTCGGGGTATCGGCTCCGGCGTGATGGAGGAGGGCGGCGGTTGATGGGTGGGATGGGGTGGCGGACGGAGGACGCCGGGGTTTCGCGGCTGGTGGAGAGGTAGTTTTGGCGCCCACGGAGTACGAATGGGGAATCGGACGGGTGGGGGGGAACCATGTTTCGGTCTGGGACGCGCTTGTTTTTGGCTTTTTTGAACAGAAGATGGGACGCGCTTGTTTGAAATTTGGGGAAAGTACAAACTTTGCCCCCCTCTTAAATTTCGGACCTACTGCGGGTCGGGGGTAGGATGGTAATCCCAGGTGTCCCAAATAGTGGGCGGGAGCGATTTCGGCCGCGCGCATGTGTGCTTAGGCGGCCATTGTGTATGAATGTTTTTCGGATGCGGTTGCGTGGCGTCTAGATGAAGCTACAAACCTACCCCGGTTTAGACCTTTGGACGTCGGGCCGGTAGGTTTCACGGGTCGGAGTTATTAGAAAAGTAATTTCCTTGTACTACCAAACATTGGTCTCACGCGGTTTCGGGCGAGTAGAGGCTCTTTTGGCGCTTCGTTCGAAATTTTGAAACACAAGCATTCACGTTTAGAGTACTCTTGAACTATGAGGATTGACCTAAATAGACAACGTTATATTTGACCTTGTATGTTTGAAAACCTCATTAAATTATCCGCTTCTTTTTGAAATTTTGACACTTGAAAATCCTATAACTACGATTATTTTGGAATGGAGGAGCTAAATTTGAATCTATTTTGTACACGACTACATATGCTATTATGTACAAAATCAGAGCAAAGATTGGTGCCCCCATAATTTAGGTATGGTTTACAAATGCCATGATATCAAATTCAAATAATTGAATGGACTTCATGTTGAATTCGATTTTTTTAAACCACCTTAAGTTGAATTCAAATGTATGCTAGTTCATAGGTAGCTATTTATAATGTCCATTGTGTAACTTTCGTATGTATAATGTGCTTTACACACACAACATGAACTATACTCACGTTTATATTCGATTGCTAAAGCGATGCATTGTCTGGAGTTCAAAATACTAACTATGTGGATCAATTGTGTCGAATAATAACATAGACATGCTCAAATTCGATAGAATCTAGATGTCTGATGGATCAATGACCGCTCCTTACGCGAATTGCAAATATCATGATCCCATCCTAATATTTGGATACAATTTATATCTTTAATCAATGTGTAGAGCAGTCTTTTACGTGTAGTTTCACTCTCCATCGGTGGTCTCTCACACATGCTCACACACTCTCTCCCGAGGTGTCTTTCTCGCACACATGCTCTAGATATAACCCTCCCTCCCTCTCGTAACCATTTACAACTGTTTTCACTAACCTTTATCACAAGCACTCTTCCTCTCGCAAACATACACACGCACAATCCTCATCGACCCTTTCTATATACATGGACCTGCCTACGTGTCTCATGTACGCACATTATCTTTACGCCTGTCTCTCACGCATTGTCTCACACCTCTCTTCCTAATCGACGAGTATGATTCTAGCAGAGCATTCTGTAGGATGCCCCTTAAAGTTAGGTTGGATGAATAGTAATATCAGAGATAAAGGGGTTACCTTAGTCCGAGAACCTAGGGTTACAAATCCTAGCCGGCTTTGTCAGTGGACACAGAGTCCTTCACAATTCTGCTATCTTTGTCTTGTACGACTAGTCATCCATGGGTCTTCCTAAATGCATCACGGGCCGACCAATGTGGCGCAGGATCGGAACGAACGAAGGGCCTCACCTCGACCCACCGGACCTCACGCGGTGACACACCCTCTGCCCCCACGTCTCATTATCTTCTCACACCCACACATACCAACACAAACACCACACACACAGAAAATTTCTCCTGGTGCCTCTATTCCCTCCCCCTTGCATATACACACTCAAGGGAATGGAATCTCTTGTCGTGACGTCATATTCGTCTCTCTCTCTAGACCACTCTCATTTCTCGTGCTATCTCTCCCACGCCCCCCCCGTCGGCCCCTCTATCCATGCCTCTCTCGAATACGTAATACACACACATACCTCTCTAGGCCCCGCCAAATGCATCAACTACACATTCACACATGTTACATCACGTACCCCATTGATCTAAAAAGCCCTCTCTTCATGTTTATTTCGCATACAACATTCCTTTTGAATAAAGTGTGGCCAAAAAATTATTTTAGAGTTTCTACATATATACAACATTACAAAGTTATATGGAGGAGTACGAACGCTAATTTGCATTGCATGGTGCCCACAATGATATTTATTCCGCACTATGAATTTGTATATTTTTATACTATATACAAAGTTAGTCATAATAAAGAGAAACGAAGAGCATCTCTCTCTCCATCGCATACCCCCCCTGTACGCCCCTTTCACGTATGCACACAAAACTATCTCCAGGTCCTCTAAAAGTAAGCCCCCAGAAAATTCACGCATGTTTCATCTTTCTCTCGCGATATATGCAATGACGATCATTGTATTTGAAGCGAAAGCACGATACATACATTGGACTTCAGAATCCACTCATTACGGTCACCATTTACGTTTAGTGGTTATTATACAGTCACGGGCTCACCGTACAACTCTGTATTTGCTCATGACATGACTAGTTGACCAGTTAAACGCTCCACGTGGCACCTCTAGTGTTGCATCACATTATCTCACTACCATCGTGCCCACCTGTCGACTTGTATCTACTCTACATCTACACTCTTATAAATACATAAATACACTCTTATAAAAAATAGAGTTGGTGATGATGGTGTGCCTGCCATCCTGCAATATAGGCCGTCCGATTTATATCTGACGGATAGGAAAGAAACTATGGCAATTTTGCAAAAAGGTACCCACACACCTCTCCACATTTGCAAATAAGGCCTTCCCTCGTTCATCCTTTTCTCTCACAAGATAAACAAGTCATACAAATGCATCTTGATGTTACGTGCAACGCACGGGCATCTTGCTAGTAAGAATGAAAACAAACGACAAAAAATATTTGGACGGTGGTTCGAAGTCATGACCGCGGGCACAGCGGACAAGGTGGCCTTGTATTGGTATGCTGAGCCGTCTGTTTTAACACACAGGAGCTGGTGTGGTGATTATACACACACGCACGCATGCACACGAACTGCATCCACGCAACACTCACACAAACACATGCACCCACGCACGCACGCAACACTCACACGTACACACGCAGCCACGCACGCACGCAACACTCACACGCACGCACGCAACACTCACACGCACACACGCACGCATGCATGCACACACCAGTACACCACACGACCAACACACACTCTCATGCTCAAGTGCTCAACCTACACGTGCATGCGCACACATCAGGCCCTGACAGACACATACACAACCAGGTGATTCCCGCGCACGGGTTGGAGCCTTGTCGCGCCTGCGTAAATTTGTGTTTATCTAACCTTTTGCCTATGCGAACTGACAGGTGGGACCCACAAGGAACGTGGTCAATTTAACTAGTCAACATGGCGCCACGCAGACTATTTGGCCGGTCAACAGAGTGCAATCCGATGCTGACTGTGAGCAAGTGACCGTATAATCACCGCAAAACGTATATAGTGACCGTAATCAGCTTATTCTGAAGTTCGGTGACCGTATTACGCTTTTCTCTCTGTAGGCCCTCCAAAACTACATCTCTACACGTTCTCGCATGTTACATCTAACAACTATGCAATACAACACTACTACTACACTCTAACACAATAAATCATATGTGTTTTTAGTTTTACTAGATATCATATTGTTACTTATAATTATTCAGTTTGCATACATTAAAATTGCCTTTGAAATGTATGGCCAGTATCATCTACCGCGCGGGAAAAATCCCGCCCTTTCCTGTTTAATCGGGTTTGTATCGATGGATCGTGCGAAACAGCAAAACTATAGTACTATACAGTACTACAAGTGACAGTTCACTGGGCCGTCGTGTCGTCTACTCCTCCGTCGTAAGAGTGGAGCGCTCGCTTTCATAAATCTTCTAGTCCCTTTCGCCGACATGTGGGACATCAAGCTACCGGGTCCACGTGCCATACCGGAATACAGTGCAGAGCAGCCGGGGTGAAGCACCCCAGTCATGGCGCCGGCGTAGTAATGAGCAATGAGGCGTCAAATCACAAGCTGCACCTTTCCCGCAGTTAAGTTGGAGGGACGAAGCAACCATCATTTCACTCGTTGCTGAATCCGCTTCTCCCTCATCTTCTTCAACTTAACCACGTGTTGCTTCTGCCGTTGTTCTGCCTCATGTGGGACGCGGATCGGCTTGGTAAAGCACTGACACGTGGGACCGCATGTTAGCAAACCGCCAGGACAACGTCCTCCGAAAATAAGAAGCCTAATCCTAGACTTACAAAGGGCTACGTAGCTGCTACGTATACTTTCCATCTAATCTATATATGCCCCCCTGATTTTCAGGTGGGGTGGGCCTAATCCTCTCCTTTAATCCAATCAAATAGTCCCACATCACATCAGTTCGTAACTTTACGTAAACCATTACGTGGATGTAGCATTGCTCAAATAAGAAACCTCCCCCGCCATCCGCGCGGCAAAATCACCTCCTTTTTACTAATCTTGATTCTATAATTTTTTAGATCAATATAATTGAGATTTGTATAGATAGCACACAGGAGCAAAACCAAGTGGTACGGTTAAGGGCATCCACAATGTGTAGCCAAATGTGAAAATAGCTTTTGGCATCGTGGGAACCATTGTGGACGGTGTTGCCAAAGCCAAAAAGATGGAACCGAAGCTCCCTGATTGATTGATTGAAGGAATAGAAAAATGCAACGTCTCTCCTCTTTCTCCCATGCTTGGACGCATGTAGTACAGTATAGAGCACAGAGTCTACTCCCCTGTCCCTTCTATCACAAATCACAAAGCAGTGAGGCGTCAAATCACAAAAGCACGGACGAAGCAACCATCATTTCACTCTTCGCTGACTCCGCTTCTCCATCGTCTTCTTCGAGAAACCATCTCACCGCACTAGTACTCCTAGTAGTACTAGTAAAGGACTTCCTGGATGCAAATAAGGCGGTTGTCTCGGCTTGCAGGCGGCACTTGCGAACGACTTACCGTGGTCTCCCTCAATGGTGTTCTCCGTCGAACGCACTTCGCCAAACCACCAAAAAAAAGATATCGTCGACGTCACCGCAATGGGGAAGGAAGTCAAATATAGTTACTACCTCCATTTTTTGTACACAAGGCCAGTATATCAAAATTACAATTTGCAAAGGGCCACTAACACTAATCGAGGCAAAATTGATGGGGTTAGCAACCAAGGACATTAATATCCCCTGCATGCATGCGGAAGTGAGAAGGTTGGTTTGCATGGCGCTGCATTAATCAAGCGATGAGGAGTGAGATGGTTAGCTCTTTGGTCTTTGGAGAAAAAAATACGCATTAATTGACACGTGAAACGAGGATTTGTATCGATTAAATCCCGCGAAGGAAAACCCCGCCTTTCTTTTTTAACACTAGTACTCCTAGTACGTACGTACTTATCCTGTTTGGGTCTAGGCCTTGCATTGCCAAACTTCGCCACACATTTTTGCCAAGCTTGCCTAAAGTTTTCAAAATGAGAAGGAGGTACACTTGCGCACGGCTGTCGCGGTCGCACCGCACCCTCACACGGTCGCTCCTGCACGCCGCGGTCGCACCGCACCCTCACACAGTCGCTCCTGCACGCCGCAAACCCAACCAAGGGAACGCACCCTCACTGACACGTGCTGTCGCATGTGAACAAACCAAACTCAGCCATCCTATCGCTGACACATAATTTTCGTTCATAGAGTATGTTTATCCAACCGCATGTTGGGGAGTATCCGTACGGCCCGTGCGGTGGTCTGTTGGGGAAGAAGAAGAGGTGAGGAAGAAGGAAAGAAGGGTTAGGAGACGTAGGATATTCATCCAACCGCCTGAAATGGTAGACTGACCCAAGTCAGGCGACTTGCATAACAAATATATGTTTTTACACAGCAAAAGATCCATAAAAACAACAACATAAAGAAAAACTATCACTGCTCGCGGAAAGAGACGGCCTCGTCGTCTTTGGCTGCCGGCGCGAACCAGCCGTCGCTGCCGACGTGTGTCTCCGCACCGTGGTTGTCCTCGGCCTCCAGCTACTCATTCAAGCGGAGCGTGCGGGCGCTCTGCACGGACGAGAGCACAGCCCGGTTCAAGTCGAGGACGTCCGGTTCCGCCTGCAGGAGGGCCTCGATGGCAGCGGCATCCGCGCGCTCCGCGTCGAGTCGAGCCTCCGCCGCCCGGTTCAAGTCCAGGACGTCCGGTTCCGCCTGCAGGAGGGCGTCGATGAGAGCGGCATCCGCGCGCTCTGCGTCGAGTCGAGCCTCTGCCGCCCGGTTCAAGTCCAGGACGTCCGGTTTCGCCTGCAGGAGGGCCTCGATGGCAGCGGCATCCGCGCGCTCCGCCTCAAGTTGAGCCTCCGCCGCCCGGTTCACATCCACGACATCCGGTTCCGCCTGCAGGAGAGCCTCGATGGCAGCGGCATGCGCGCGCTCCGCGTCGAGTTGAGCCTCTGCCTCCCGGTCCTCCTTTAGTATCGCCATGTTGAACCGTTGGTCCGCCTGCACCATGGGGGACTCGGACGCCGGCACGAAGTCGACGTCCATCGTCTCATACCCATCGGGGCCTTCTGCGCCGCGACCTCCGCCATGAACATTGGATCGGCTTCCTCCTCCTCGTGCTTGGCTCCAGAGAACTCGGGGATTGGCCTGCCACAAAGCGAGCTTGGGAACGGAGGTCTGTGGCGCGACCGCCGCCGCGATTTCTGCGCGGCGCTCCGGCGTCAGCATCTTGTAGTAAGTGATCTTGCGGCGCACCATGGCTTTCCGACGAACTAGGGGACGCTTGATGCGGGCTAGGGGATCGAAAGGTGGGGGAATGGGCTGGAGATTTGGTGTGGTTTTAGGGCAGTGGCTGGCGTAGGCCGAGCAGCGAAGGTTCTGGTGTGAATAGTGGTTCCGGTGACGACCGGTCAATCGGTTTTGACTGTACATCGCTCTTGTCGCGTTCGCGTTGCAGCCCGGCACGCTGGACCCTCCACGTCGCTCACCGAATGGAACGCGCTTCGTCTTGCGTTTTCGCTCGCTTGTGGGACCGCAGTTGAGAGCAAACCGACGTCTCTCCCCCTCCCCCGCCCGCGTCCTTTATTATACCACCACTCCCTCCGTTTTATGCGGAGTAAATAAAACAGAGGGAGTATACTACGGATGAGGATCCCCTGACGTGGCCGAACCCATTGAGTAACTGACATGCGGGGCCTAGCAAGCATGGGGTCCGCCAGTAAGTGACCGAAAGGGAGGGTAAGGCAGGGATACCTACGTCAGAGGATCCACTTCCACTATACTACTTTGACCAAATGTTAGAGTAATAATATATGACATGCAACTTACACAAATGTTAGAGTAATAATATATGACATGCAACTTACACAAAGCATACAGGGTCTAATGCATTTTTTGAGGCTACCTTTGACCAAATGTTAGAGTAATAATATATGACATGCAACTTACACAAAGCATACGGTCAAATTCATATGTGAAAGGAGTTTCCAATGATATAATTTTCACATTATACATCTCATGTAGTATTAATCTTGTCAATAGTCAAATTGGAAACCATTTCGAGTATAAATCTAGGAGTACGTACGAATCTAACAATATTGATTGGGAGTTGTTGAATGTTGATACCTTTTTGATCAAAGTAGAGATACTTTGACTACACATAAAACTTATATGTAAACTAGAAATGATAGGGGGAGTATATTGTACGTTCAAAAACGAAACGAACATTGAATACCCTTTATACATGATTTGCGGATGCTATGATCACCGGTTCAAAATTTTGAATCCGCCTTAGGTATCACGTGCCCCCACTCGTTCCCTCTCGATTTCATCTTGGGGTCCAGAGATCTATTGAAAGAGGACTAGGGTGGGTACATGCGAATGATACTCGGCGGAATGTTCCAATGAGGCATGCGGGAGGATGGACTCGACTGGAGGGCGACATGATCGATGGAGAAGAGGGTTGGAGAGGAATGAGAAATAAGCAAACGCCACATGATTATACATGAACGGCTCAAATAAACAATAAGTTGTCTCGCTTGGCCTACATAGTGAAAGGCCTAATGCGCAACGCGGAGCACTGATGCTCGAATATGGCCGGGAAAACAGGGAAACCGACAAGTGGGGCACACCCGTCGGGATGACGTAGCGCAGACTAGTCCAATGGAGGAGCTGGCCCACGACCTCCTTGCCACCGAAAACCGTTCATGTGGGTCGTTGGGGCCAACAACGGGGCGCAGCTCCAGCACCGCCTCTGGACACGGCGACCGCGGTGAGCGACACGGTCGGTTTCAGTGTGCCGAGGGTGGCGGTAGTGCTGTGGCACGACCAACGGTATGTTTGGTTTGTGCCCAAGGTTGCGCCATCAAAGCATTGGGTAGCCAAAATTTTGGTTGAGGTATTGGTTGCCCATGATTTGGTCGACATTGGCAAGAAAAATGAACTAGAGTTGGCTAGAGTTCATTGGCATGCCAAAGAAATGGCAACCATCCAAACAAAGACCAATCTTTGGGTCATGACCAAAATTTTGGTTGAGGTATTGGTTGCCCATGATTTGGCCAACATTGGCAAGAAAAATGAACTAGAGTTGGCTAGAGTTTCTTGGCATGCCAAAAAATTGGCAACCATCCAAACAAAGACCAATCTTTGGGTCATGACCAAAATTTTGGTAAGGTGCACTTTGGCCACAATCCAAACACACCCCAACACCCGGCTCGTCGAGGATGCACGGGGCGCTGCGACGCGTCCGCGGAGTGGTGCAGCGCGGCCAACTGCATCCTCTGGACCTGAGACCATGCCGGGTCGTCTTGCTTTTTCAATAACATGGGGGATCGCATGTGAGCAAGGGGCATCCAACGTTGCCACGACCGCAGCTGACTACCCTGGCACACCAAAACCCTCGTCCCTCGCGCCGTCGTGCGGTGCGTTCCCAGCCGGCGCCAGCTGCCCGCATTCATGCCGTCCATTCATATGTCGTCGTTAAGAGGCTCGGTGCCCGAGGAACCAACTCCGGCGACTTAATGACGCACCCGGACGCTGGCCTCACTGGAATGCGCTACTTAAAGCGGCAACGCCCAGCTAACCTCCACACCATAGCGCATCGTCCTCCTACCTGGCACCACATCCGCCATGACCGCAAGTGCAAACGCTCTGCGGGAGAGCTTGTCTTCGGGGATGAAGCTCGAGGTCGCCGCCCTCGCTCAAGTCGCCTCTCGTGACGCAATAGCGGTGTAGCGGGACGTGGACGCGACCGTCACTACTAGGAAAAGGCCTGCCAGTGGTGCACCTGTTTTGGCTACTAATGGCGCACCACAGGTGCGCCCTTAGTATCTGGTATACTAATGGCGCACCAGGGAGTGCGCCATTAGTATATCCCACGGTGCGCCATTACTAACAATTTTTTTTCAAATTTCTTTCAGAATTTTTTTTCAATTTTTTTTTAAATTCACAATTTTTTTTCATTTTTTTCTTAATCTCGGGTAACTATGGCTAAATCTCAAGCCAATATGCTTAATCTCAAGTCAAATCGCACTCCGTGGTCAAACTTCCCGGAAGGTCAACCATCCTCACACTACTCCAGCCTGAGCACGCTTTACTTCGCAGTTCTATCCAACCCCAGCACCAGCTCACTTCACAGGCACTTGTTGATATATCTATCATATCAATCCTATTAAACCTTGTTGATGTCTAGGACTTTGTTCATGTTCATGAGTGTGATAAAATTTTGAAAAAATATTTCAAACTTCCCGATCATATTACGTATCATATTTTGAAAAAAAATTCCAAAAAAAAGTTTTTTTGAAACCAATTTTTTTCTGTTACTGGTGGCGCACCTAACAAATGGTGCGCCACTAGTAAGTTTGAATTTTTTTTCATTTCCCCCCGCTAGATCTTAAAAGCCCCGTATCTTTCGTTCTGTTAGGTTTTTGGGGATTTTGAAGATGTTGAACAAAGTTCCCCCGGTTCAAATCGTATGTAACTTTTCGACTAGATGATTTTTCATATAAAAAACTTTTTAATCCGAGTTCGTATGCAAAAGTTATGCCCAATTTACAAATTCCAGAGAGATTTTGCAAAAAAGTCAAAATTCATATTTGTAAATTTTCCCAACAACTAGACCACATATCACATGGGAAACTTATTTTATTTTATTTTTTTGACATTTCCATCATTTTCGTTTATTTTTTCTAAAACTGAAAAGGCGGTCCACAGGGGGGGTGCATTCGGTGGAATTTTTGGGCAAAGTTAGTAATGGCGCACCGTGGGTGTGGTGCGCCGTTACTAGTTAAACTAGTAATGGCGCACCACACCCACGGTTCGCCATTACTAAATTTGAAAAAAATTAAAAAAATTGTTAGTAGTGGCGCACCGAGGGTGTGGTGCGCCATTACTAGTTAAAACTAGTATTTAACTAGTAATGGCGCACTGTCCCCTCGGTGCGCCATTACTAGTTTTGAAAAAAAATTAAAAAAATTGGTTAGTAGTGGCGCACCGAGGGTGTGGTGCGCCATTACTAGTTAAACTAGTAATGGCGCACTATCCCCTGGTGCGCCATCCCCTGGTGCGCCATTACTAGTTTTGAAAAAAAAAAATGTTAGTAGTGGCGCACCGTGGATGTTGTGCGCCATTAGTATTTGGACACTAATTGCGTACCAACACATGGTGCGCCATTAGTATATAGTAGTGGCGCACCACATGTTTGGTGCGCCATTAGTGTCCATATTATCTATAGCCCTTTTCCTAGTAGTGCGCACAAGCGGTGGCCACGCTGGCGGCCGACGACGGGAGCACCGTCAGCCACGCGTCCTACTTGCCCCCGCCCAACGTCCGGCACCGCGGAGGTCGGGGACTCCTCCGAGGATGAGTAGGGCATGGGAGGCGGCAGGGCATGGTGTGCCAACTGGCCGGTCCGTATCCCGTGTTCTACTCTTCCTCGCCGGAGACCGCACCTTCACTTAACGGGTCTTGAACCCCGCCCCCATACATAGAGATCGCAAATGGAGGACGTCAGTCGCCGCCGTAGAATAGGTTTAGGGTGGGGTTTCTTTTATTTTTCTATCCTATAAAAGTTCGAAATGTAATGAAAATCTGCCGTGTTTGCATTAATCTCGGCCAGTGTATATGAACTTTCACAAAAATATACATATTGTAGGAGTACTAGCAAGATGCCCGTGCGTTGCACGGAAGATCAGGATCTTGTGGGAGAAAAGGATGAACGAGGGAAAGCCTTATCTGCAAATGTGGAGAGGAGTGCGGGTAAATTGTCATAGTTTCCTTCCTATGCGTTAGATATAGATCGGACGGCCTATATTGCAGGATGACAGGCACACCATCATCACCAACTCTGCTGTTTATTGAAGAAACAAATCTAACATGCGAAGTAAAATAAACACATAGGGTCTATACATACACAAATTATCTTAGGCACTCCAATAGTACTTCCAATACACATTCACGCATTTCACATATTTCTACATCTACGGGAACCTACGAAAGGGTTAACGTAAATTGCCTCTCTCTCTCCTCCCCTGATTTTCATGGTGGGGCCCCTCCCTCCCCCCAATCTACAATCAATAGCTCACACGTTTCACATTATGTTAATTACGTAACTGGAATTACGTAGGTGTAGCATTACTCGTCCTAAAACACCCAACTAAGCCAACCTCCCAGCATATCGCGCGGGAAAAGACCCGGCCGCGCCGTTTTAGTCGGGATTACCGGATTACTAGTAGTAGTATCGATGGATCG
This sequence comes from Triticum aestivum, assembly GCF_018294505.1. Taxonomy (NCBI): domain Eukaryota; kingdom Viridiplantae; phylum Streptophyta; class Magnoliopsida; order Poales; family Poaceae; genus Triticum; species Triticum aestivum. The sequence goes on along the minus strand of NC_057799.1, from coordinate 150,917,180 downwards.
CGCGAAGCAACAAAATTCTTTTTGAGGGGGCGAAGCACCTAGTTTAAAAGAAAAAAGGCGGTACACTCACAGCACTCCTGTCGCGGTCGCATTGCACCCCACACACGTTCGGTCCTGCACACGGCTCACGCAAACGGAACGTGCTTCGGCTTGCCTCTTCACTGACACGTGGGACTGCACTTGGAGAAACCGACCATGCGCCAAAATCCCCCCGCCCACCGCGCGAAAATCCTCCCCCCCCCCACACCCAAAAATTCCCCCCAAATCCGATTCAACCGCCCTTCGGCCAACTAGCCATTAATATTCCCCAAACCCCCCTCCCCCCCTGTCCCCCTCCACTCTATTCGCTCTGCCAAAGCCGCCCTCCCCGCCTCGCCGATACGTCGGCGCCGCGGTTCGGCGATCCTCTCGCTCCCACAGTACGCTCTCGTAGACTGCCGTCCACTAGCCGCGCCGCCACCTCTGGCTACGTTCTTCTGGAGGCGCACGGCGGTCAGCGCCGCCACTGCTGGCGACGTTCTTGTGGAGACGCACGGCGGTCAGCTTCTCCCATCGTACGCGCATGCTAGACTGAGGCCCCGTTCATGTCGGTGTAGCGTTGAATGTTAGCTGATAGATGGTGTTAATCTCACTGTTTGCCGAAGTAGTTTACTGTCAATATGCTCTGCTTGAGAAGCTTCCTTGCCCTGTTCTGCACTCAATCTGCTTAGCTGAGATGGCATGCCAAGGCCGATTAGTTGCTAAAATATCCTGCCATATATTTATTGTGACGTAGATTGCCATGGTCTAGTAGCCAATCTGTTAGGTGAAATAGCTCTACACCGTTTTATACTCGATCTTTGTTGTTGCGATGGCCTTCGATAGTTTGATGGGTTTGTGCTCGGCCTCATTGACTGCTGAAACAGCCTGCCATAATTTGGCACTCAAATATGTTTGCTGAATTAGCTTTACATATATTTCGTTACTTAGATCTGCTCGTCCAAATATCTTGCCATAGCTTTAGACATCGACCTAGGTATTTTTTTCTGGACTTCATAAAAAAGCATATATGTTTTTCCTGTAATATCTAGTAGAAGAACTAATTTGTATGTCTAACAGATGGACAGGACTTGGATAACTTCTGCTCGAAGATTCTCCGCTGCATATATCGAGGGGGTTGAAAACTTCAAGAACTTTATCAGAGCTGAGTACGGTGGTCCGAAATCAGATGTGCTCTGCCCGTGTAGCAGTTGTATGAATTCAGTTACAAGACCCCAGTCAACTGTGCAAAATCATCTACACTTGTATGGGATGTCGGTCACATATACTAGGTGGGTTCATCATGGTGAAGCTGTGAACGTCAATGTTATTGACTACGCGGAAGCAGCAGATCACCATCTTGATCTGCCTGATGCTCAGGTGGAAGAGGAGGAGGTGTTGGTGGTGGCGGAGCCAGTGAGTTTGACCAACATTGAAACAATGCTACGAAATGCTCGTGCATTCCGTGAACTTTCACCTGCAGAAGAAAAACGGTGGGCCCGCATGTTGGAACAATGCAACGTTGCTGTCACCCCAGGAAATAAGCTGTCAGTATTCTCAGCTATGGTCACCTTTCTTCAGGTGAAGACATCTGACCGGATGACCAACAAATCATTCGATGCGATGTTGGCTGCTTTCCGCGAATCTTTCCCAGATGCGTTTGAGCTGCCACACACCTACAGCAAAATGAAGAATTTCCTTCATGCAGTTGGAATTGGATATGATATGATCCATGTTTGTAAGAATAATTGTGTTCTGTTCCGGAAGGATTATGCCAACTTAAGTGAATGCCCGAAATGCAAATCATCAAGATGGAAAGATGGCGATGCTGTGAAAAGGATTCCTCATAATGTTCTGAGACATTTTCCAATTATACCAAGATTGCAGAGGTTGTTTCATGATGCTGAAACAAGGGAGGATGTACTGTGGCATTCTAGGAACCAGGAGTAAAGAGATCAGAATGTAATGTGCCATCCATCTCATGGTAGTGAGTGGAAAAGCTTCAATGATAAACACAAAGAGTTTGCTGCTGTCCCGAGACACATTAGACTTGGCTTAGCTTCAGATGGATTTAACCCATTTGGCCACCAGAGCGCCACATATAGCATGTGGCCAGTGCTTGTTATCCCTTACAACATGCCTCCAAATGTCTGCACCAAAGAGTCAAACTACATGATGGCCTTGCTCATCCCAGGTCCAAAAAGTCCTGGAAATGATTTTGATTTGTTCATGGAGCCTCTTGTGGAGGAACTTCAACAGCTATGGAAGGGTGTTCTCACTCGAGACCTATATAGCAGCCCACCAGCTGATTTCTTTCTGCGCGCTGTTATAATTTGGTGCATCCATGATTATCCGGCTTTGGGCACTATGTCAGGGCGAACGACACATGGTTACAATGCATGTGTTCGCTGTGACAGGAATCCGCTGTCATACGCAATACTTAGCAAGATCTGTTACATTGGACACCGCCGTTTCCTTGCCAAGGACAAGCCGCATCCTAGAAAATACCGAAGACATGTGTTCAATGCAAAGCATGAAAACCCTGATGCGCCAAAGAGGCTCACCGCCGATGAGTTGCAAGTGGAATTAGAGAAGGTCAGGCATATTACACCAGGAAACCATCCTGGTAATGGTAGCGGGAAAAGGAAGCATGGCAGGGTAGAAGAGAGATTATTGTTTACCCGCAGGTCCACTTTGTGGGACTTGGAGTATTGGAAAGATTTGGATCTGCGGCATAATCTTGATGTGATGCACAGCGAGAAAAATATATGTGACAGCATTATCGGCACACTTATTAATATTGAAGGCAAGACGAAAGATACCTTAAAATCTAGGATTGATTTGACACACCTGGGTATCAGAAAGGATTTGCAGGTGCAAGATGAAGGTAAACCACGGGATATGGCACCAGCTGTGTACGTCTTGGACAAGGTAAAAAGAAAAGAATTCTGCGAGGTCCTGTCACATGTGAGATTCCCACATGGATTTGCTTCCAACCCTGAAAGGAGAGTCAGTGCAGATGGAAACAAGGTACAAGGGTTGAAAACTCATGACTGCCACGTCCTACTTCAAAGGGTTTTACCTGTTATCCTTAGAGGATTGGGACGCCCTGACTTATACAGAGCAGTTGCAGAGTTGGGACAATTCTTCAGGGAACTCTGCAGTAGGAATATCAGGATAGATGCTTTGGAGCGTCTTAGAGACAAGATACCAACTATCCTATGCGACCTTGAGAAGATATATCCTCCAGCCTTGTTTGATGTGATGGTGCATTTGGCTGTTCATCTAGCTGATGAGGCACTACTTAGAGGTCCAGTACAGTATGGCTGGATGTACCCTATTGAAAGGCGGCTAGGCACTTTCAAGGGCTATGTTAGGAACAGAGCAAGACCCGAGGGTTCCATTGCAGAGGCCTACATTGCTACAGAAGCGTTGACATTCTGCTCAAAATACATTGAAACAGCTGATCAGCTTAGCAAAGAGGTGGGTGAAGACAATCCGGGGCTCAATCTTTCGATTATTCTGTTCGAATTACAAGGAAGAGTCGACAAGAGGACAAACCTAAAGATTTGGACAAAATGGTTTGGTATGTGTTGAATAACTGTCCTGAGATACTACCTTATATCAAGTAAGTGCAGTACTGCAGCTTCTACATTGTAATCTACTAAACTTGCAGCACATTCTTATATATTTAGATGTTTGACGCGATCACTATGTTGTGCAGCATCTACAAAGAGGATTTACTGCCGCAAAATCCAAGAAACATTGACAAACTGGTTATGGCAGGATTTGCGAAATGGTTCAAGAACCATGTAAGCTTTTCAAGTGCACTGTCAATTTGTCTATTTTCTAACCATAGGTTAAGAAGATGCGGGAGGATGAGCAGGCAGTTGATGATGCCCTTTACTCACTAGCAATGGGTCCTGATACTCGGGTAAGACATTATGAATCTTGCGTTGTTGGAGATGTGCACTACAACACCCTTGCATGAGACGAAGGCAGGAAGACACAAAACAGTGCCATCATGAGCACGGATACGTATGACAAAGAGATAACTGAAATGTATGCTAACATAACAGACATTGTTCAGTTGCAGTATATCTCCAGTTTCGAGGATCATTGGTGTGTGGTGCTGTTGTGCTGTCGTTGGTATAACCTGTTTTCCAGGATCACAAAACCCAGAGCTGATGATTATTTCAAATCCATCAATGTCAAGGCGGCGTACCATACCAACGAGCCTTTTATTTTGGCAAATCAAGCAACACAGATATTTTTCTTGGAAGACACATTTGCACATAGCGATGACTGGAGAGTATTGCAAAGGTTTGAGCAGAGGAATTCGTTTAATGAAGTTGCACAACAAGATGATGCTTACACTGCTCCTGATGTACAAGATAACACAGATGTTCCTAATATCTTTGAGAACCATCACGTCAATGACGCCGGCGAAAAGATTGCCTGTCGTGCTGTGGACATACAAGAGTTGATCAAGAAGAAGCCAACGTTCAAGGACGTTGAGGACGAAGAAGAAGATGACACCGTGGGGAATTACGATTCAGACTGATACACATGGCGAAGATGTTGACGCTGCTGCTGTGGATGATGATTACATTGCTTTTGTCGTATTTGCGTGTCAAAAGACATTTTTTTATCTACTATGTGAAATTGTGTTTGCTATGACAACTGAAACCTGATGAACATGTTGTTTAGTATTTTGTTGTGAGAACATCACTTGTTATGTATGCTGATTTGTGTTTGGTGATTGTATGAAAACTAAAACATGATGACATTGTTGTTTAGTTGTACTCATATTTGGCTGTGAAACTTGAATTTGATGACATAGTTTGCTGTTGGACTGCAATTTGCTCGACGTCTTCGAATGAGAACAAAGCTGACCCGACAGGGCCTCTCCTATTTATTTATTTATATGAGCAAAAGGGGACACCCCCTAATTTCCGTTAATAGAAATCATTAGATGTCCACAACACTACGCCCAGCCTGCTACACAGGTTTCATTCATTACTAGTTTCAGCAAAGTGCTCATGTCGTAGCCACTGAATACATCACGAGTGCTACATACACTGCAAATAAAGAGACAATCATCCTACAGAGCACATCGATTTTGCCCATTATCTTCACAAGCTCTTTCATCTCCTCATTGTTGTCAAGGCCGTTCAGCAGCTGTTGCTTGGCCATGATCAGAGGAACTGCATCTTTAACCTTCTGCTCTGCATCTTCCTCTTCTGTCGTTCCTTCAGTTAATTCTCCAACACCCCAACCTGTTGGTATTGGGATTCCTCGGCTAACCAAATAATCAGCGTAGTTGCATTCCCCCACATCAACAACTTCCCAGAAATACAAATCACACGAATCTTCCCTTTTCTGCACGAATCAAATTGGAAGATCATCAACCAAACTATTAAAAAAATCAGCAACTGAAAGCAGCAGAACAACACTTAAACATATTATTACCACATGATTCGGGCTTTTGTAGAAGACTCGGCCAGGGTTGCGGATTGTGGTTGAGACGCGACGGATGACTCTGCGTGATTTGCAGCAGTGGCACCACACCAACGGTAGCGGGTTGCGATGAGCAATCGGCTGCGGTGCGTGTGCCGGCGGGGGTGTGATGAGACCCACAGGCGATGGTACAGGTGGCGACTTGGCGCATATCTGGTTGTTGCCTGCTGAAGAGCATGTGGACGAGCAGCCAGCGGACATGGTTGCTGCGGCCAGAGCTTCTGATGCTAGGAAGAGTAAGTAGACAAGAGGAGAAGCGAACGTTGGATATGTCAGTTTCATTACTTGCAGAGTAGCAGAGCACCATATATAGTCATAGTCTAGGTTTGGATTCGAACCAGCTACAGGAGGGACCTCCTTGTTTTGCGAAAAAAATTATTTCTCCACCTGACAGCTGGGACCCACCGGCTGTATCTTCGCACGGAAGGAAGTGCCTCCTTGTTTTGCGAAAAAAATTATTCATCCCGTTGACAGCTGGGACCCGTCAGATTTGGTGACTGACTTGTGGGCCTACTAAGTGGACATGTACGCACGGCTTTGTCAACTTAATCAACAATTGATTCTAGTAGCTGGACCGTTGGATGTTAATCCAACAGCCGTGCTCCTTCTTCAACCTCTGTTTTTGCTCCTGTCTCCCGTGGGCGGCACCGCGGCTGTGCTGCCACGCACCCGAACCAGTGAAGTTTCCCACTCCTCTCCATCTGCGACTCCACTGCCCCGTCTTCCCCATCTCCGGGTCGTTCCACTCTGGGTGCGCTCAGCACAGTGTGGTCAACGTGGTCAACAACCGAGTCATCGGAAGATCACTGTACGTGAGAGGTTGACAGTGGGGACGCACCACGCCCACGGACGCATGCATGCAACGGAACGCGGCGAGGTCAACGTGGTCAAGGAACGACTTCCATCGGAAGTATACTGTACGTGGAGAGTCTCAGCTGGGTCCACGGCCGCAACAAGTAAGTGCCTCCTTATTACGTGGAAAATAATGATTCCTCCAACTGACAGCAGGGACCCACTGGACGGGCCACCGTATTTTGCGAAAAAATGTTTGCCCCCTGACTGCTGGGACCCAACTGACGGGCCACCGTATTTCGCGAAAAAAAACGTTCCCCCGCTGTCAGCTCGGACCCACCGGAAGTGCCTCCTTATTACGCACACAAAAATGAATACTCCCCCGGCTAGCTGGGACCCACCTTGGCGGGAGGCTGACTTGTGGGCCAACTAAGTTGACGGGGATAAAGGGCTTTGTCAACTTAGTCAATATGAACGATTCTAGCTCCAGTGACCGTACGATGTCCATCCAACGACCGTAGTGCTTCTTCAACCTCTGGTCTTCTGCTCTAGCCGCCCAAAGCAGTGCCGGTCGTGCCGCATGCTCCTGCCTCCCGTGGCCAGCTGTGCTGCCGCGGAGGCCTCACCGCGCCCTACTATTCCCACCGCTGGCCAGGCCCTGCGGCGACGGCAGCCTCACACTACAGCCGAACCAGTGAACCCTCGTACTCCTCTCCGCGCGGGCTTCCACTGCCGCGTCTTCCCCGGCTCCGCATCGTCCCCATCCTAGGCCTCTCCGTCGTCCACCGCCGTGGTGCTCTCCGCGCGGCGTGGTCAACGTGGTCAAGGAACGACTTCCATCGGAAGAGTACTGTACGTGGAGAGGCTGACAGCTGGGTCCACGGCCACAGCCCAGTTTTTTTGTGATTTGCCAAGTAAGTCGCTTTGTGAGGCCTGTTGGGCTGCAAATCTTTCAAGACGAGGAGAGCTTTCATTTGCTGGCCGAGAAAATGGCCCATCAGTAATGAGAAATGGGCTGTACATTTTTAAAACACATCAAACCGGCAATTAGTTTCAAATATCTTTTTTTCATTTCAAGATTTTAAATTGCATTGATTTTTATGCGTGGAGAATTTGTCGGATTTTATATTGATATACATTTATTTTTAAAATCAGTTTGAATGTGAGTCGAAATTTCGGGATTAAAAACAGTTCGGACCGCACCGAAATATCCAAACTTTCGTATAATTTTTAACCGTGGCCATAATATGGGCTGTAGTGCTAACAAAAAGAATATGGGCTCCAAAAAAACCTTAATAATTAGCAAATGGGTTGTAAATTATTAGAAATAATGGCAGATGGGCTGTATGCTGTTTTCCACAGATTTGAGGCTTTCCTAAAAAAAGGTTGACGCACAAGCAGTGATTGTTGGATGGCCATCCAACGACCGTCGTGCTTCCTCAATCTCTGCTCTTCCTGCTCCAGCCGCTCAAACAAGCGCCGGCGGGACTACCTGCTCCCTCCTCCCCGCGGCCGACTCTGCTGCCGCGCAGGCCTCACCGACCCACCGTACTCCCATCGCTGGCCTAGCCATCCCTCTACTCACCCACACCTGCTGTTATTCTCCGGCTACGGCAGACAAACCAGTAAACCCTCGTATAGTCGTACTCCCCTCCGCGTGGGAAACAACTGCCGAGTCTTCCCTGCCTTCGAGTCGTTCCCTTCCTAGTCTTCGCTGCCGTCCACCGCCCTGGTGCTCTTGGCGTGGCCTGGTCAACGTGGTCAACGACCGACATGCATCTGAAGTGGACTGTACGTGGAGAGGCCGACAGCTGGGTCCACGGCCGCACTCAAGGAAATGCCTCCTTATTATGCGCAAAATAATGATTCCTCCACCTGACATCAGGGACCCACCGAAAGTGCCTCTGTATTTCGTGAAAAAACGTTACCGCCGCTGATAGCTCAGACCCACCAGCTATATCTTCGCACGCAAGGAAGTGCCTCCTTATTACGCACAAAAAATGAATACTCCCCCTGTTAGCTGGGACCCAGTATAGTGGCAGGCTGACTTGTGGGCCTACTAAGTTGACAGGGACGGAGGGCTTTGTCAACTTAGTCAATATGCACGATTCTAGCTCCAGTGACCGTACGATGTCCATCCAACGGCCGTAGTGCTTCTTCAACCTCTGGTCTTCTTGCTCCAGCCGCCCAAACCAGCCGGTCGTGCCTCGTGCTCCTACCTCCCGTGGCCGGCTACGATGCGGCGGAGGCCTCACCGCCCCCCTACTACTCCCACCGCTGGCCAGGCCATCCCTCTACCCACCCACACCCCCTGTTATTCTGCGGCGACGGCAGCCTCACACTGCAGCGAACCAGTGAAACCTCGTATTCCTCTACGCGTGGGCATCCACTGCCGCGTCTTCCCCGGCTCCATGTCGTCCCCTTCCTAGGCCTCGTCGTCGTCCACCGCCCTGGTGCTCTCGGCGCGGCATGGTCAACGTGGTCAAGGAACGGCTTCCATCGGACGTGGACTGTACGTGGAGAGGCTGACAGCTGGGTCCACGGCCGCTGCAAGGAAGTGCCTCCTTATTACGTGCAAAATAATTATTCCTCCACCTGACAGCGGGGACCCACCGGACGGGCCACCGTATTTCGCGAAAAAACGTTTGCCCCTGACTGCTAGGACCCACCAGCTACATCTTCGCAAACAAGGAATTGCGTCCGGGCAAAAAAAACGATTCGCCCCCTGACTGCTGGGACCCACCAGCTACATCTTCGCGGGCAAGGAAGTGCCTGGCAGTCGGGACCCACCTGGTCGAAGCGTACGTAGCGTTGTCATTCTGGTCGCGAACGTGTACGTACATATATACTGGTGGATGTAGAGGCGCACACGTGTCGTAGTAGAGGCGCGTACGTGTCGTAGTAGAGGCGCGCACGTAGCATGTACATGTACGTACAGCGGCCAGGGTGCAAGAAAGAAAATACGGCCACGTATGTGTACATACGGGCGGGGTCTCGAATGCCTACTCGCGCATATGTACGGCTAGGGCTCGTGTACATGGCTGGGTCGGAACGGAGAAACAGCGTCGTTGTCGTGTTCATGGGGAGGCAACGGAATGCGTCGTGTTCATGGGGAGGCAAAGGAATGCGTCGTGTTCATGGGGAGGGGTGTGGCGTACCGCAGAACGGAGGAAACAGACCTCCTACGGTCGAAACGGGGGTCCTGTTGATCGGGAGGAGTGTGGCGTACCGCAAAACAGAGGAAACGGACCTCCCACGGTCGAAACGGGGGTCCTGTTGATCGGGAGGAGTGTGGCGTACCGCAAAACAGAGGAAACGGACCTCCTACGGTCGAAACGAGGGTCCTGTTGATCGGGAGGGGTGTGGCGTACCGCAAAACGGAGGAAACGGACCTCCTACGGTCAAAATGGTGGTCCTGTTGATCGGGAGGGGTGTGGCGTACCGCAAAACGGAGGAAACGGACCTCCTACGGTCGAAACGGGGGTCCTGTTGATCGGGAGGGGTGTGGCGTACCGCAAAACGGCCGAAACGGACCTCGTACGGTCGAAATGGGGGTCCTGTTCATCGGGACGGGTGTGGCGTACCGCAAAACGGGACTCCACGGGATACTGTTCATCTCCACCGTCGACCTCCTCCAGCCTCCACGGGCTACCGCCGACCTCCTCCAGCCTCCACGGGCTCCTGTTCATCCAGCCTCCACCGCGCGCTACTCCACCAGCTACTGTTCAACCACCCCTCCACGGGCACCCCTCCACCGTCTACTATTCATCCAGCCCTCCACACCACGGGGTGCTGTTCAACCACCCCTCCACGGGCACCCCTCCACCGTCTACTGTTCATCCAGCCCTCCACGACACCATGGGGTCATGTTCATCCAGAGGCAACGCCATCGCTCACTATTCATCCAACCCCCCCCCCCCCCCCCCCGCAACGCTCACGGTTCATCCCAGAGGCAGCATCGATCGGCTTCAGTTAGCAGCAGTAGCGAAGGAATCGCTCGATCGAGTTCAGTTAACAGCCATCGATCGATCGCTCGGGTTCAGTAACGCGTAGCATGTAGTGCAATCGCTCGGGTTCAGTTAGAGCCCAACGCCTCACTCGGGTTCAGTTAGAGCCAACGCCTCGCACACACGGGCGTACGTGTACGAGAGAATCGCGCATCGCTCAGCCCCCGACCTCCCATCGTAACCGGGAACTCCCCGAAATTTTCCTCGCCCTCGCTTCTACCACGGTTTTTTCCGTCATGGACGGCCCAAGGAATGTCATGCAACTGCGTCTCCGGCCCGCCCAGGACGAAAAGACCATTTTCTGTCATGATTTTTGTCATAGAAGTAGGAGCCCACCACATCTATGATGATACCGGGTTTTGTCACAATTATTGTCATAGAAGTGTCATATGTATGACATAATTTTTTTTCGTTCGGCCCAAAATGTCACGGATGTGTCTTTTTTTGTAGTGATAGTGTGATCAAAGCATATGGTTTTATACAAACCTTTGGAGAAGCCTGTATTTACAAGAAAGTGAGCGGGAGCTCTGTAGCATTTCTAATCTTATATGTGGATGACATATTGTTGATTGGAAATGATATAGAATTTCTGGATAGCATAAAAGGATATTTGAATAAGAGTTTTTCAGTGAAAGACCTCGGCGAAGCTGCTTACATATTGGGCATCAAGATCTATAGAGATAGATCAAGAGGCTTAATTGGACTTTCACAAAGCACATACCTTGACAAAGTTTTGAAGAAGTTCAAAATGGATCAAGCAAAGAAAGGGTTCTTGCCTGTGTTACAAGGTGTGAAGTTGAGTCAGACTCAATGCCCGACCACTGCAGAAGATAGAGAGAAAATGAAAGATGTTCCCTATGCTTCAGCCATAGGCTCTATCATGTATGCAATGCTATATACCAGACCTGATGTGTGTCTTGCTATTAGTCTAGCAGGAAGGTACCAAAGTGATCCAGGAGTGGATCACTGGACAGCGGTCAAGAACATCCTGAAATACCTGAAAAGGACTAAGGATATGTTCCTCGTTTATGGAGGTGACAAAGAGCTAGTCGTAAATGGTTACGTCAATGCAAGCTTTGACACTGATCCGGACGATTCTAAATCGCAAACCGGATACGTATTTACATTGAACGGTGGAGCTGTCAGTTGGTGCAGTTCTAAACAATGCGTCGTGGCGGGATCTACGTGTGAAGCGGAGTACATAGCTGCTTCGGAAGCAGCAAATGAAGGAGTCTGGATGAAGGAGTTCATATCCGATCTAGGTGTCATACCTAGTGCATCGGGTCCAATGAAAATCTTTTGTGACAATACTGGTGCAATTGCCTTGGCAAAGGAATCCAGATTTCACAAGAGGACCAAGCACATCAAAAGACGCTTCAATTCCATCCGGGACCACGTCCAGGTGGGAGACATAGAGATTTGCAAGATACATACGGATCTGAATGTTGCAGACCCGTTGACTAAGCCTCTTCCATGAGCAAAACATGATCAGCACCAAAACTCCACGGGTGTTAGAATCATTACTGTGTAATCTAGATTATTGACTCTAGTGCAAGTGGGAGACTGAAGGAAATATGCCCTAGAGGCAATAATAAAGTTATTATTTATTTCCTTATATCATGATAAATTTTTATTATTCATGCTAGAATTGTATTAACCGGAAACATAATACTTGTGTGAATATATAGACAAACAGAGTGTCACTAGTATGCCTCTACTTGACTAGCTCATTGATAAAAGATGGTTATCTTTCCTAACCATAGACATGAGTTGTCATTTGATTAACGGGATCAGATCATTAGGAGAATGATGTGATTGACTTGACCCATTCCGTTAGCTTAGCACTTGATCGTTTAGTATTCTGCTATTGCTTTCTTCATGACTTATACATGTACCTATGACTATGAGATTATGCAACTCTGGTTTACCGGAGGAACACTTTGTGTGCTACCAAACGTCACAATGTAACTGGGTGATTATAAAGGTGCTCTACAGGTGTCTCTGAAAGTACTTCTTGGGTTGGCGTATTTCAAGATTAGGATTTGTCACTCCGATTGTCAGAGAGGTATCTCTGGGCCCACTCGGTAATGCACATCACTATAAGCCTTGCAAGCATTAGAACTAATGAGTTAGTTGCGGGTAACGAGATTGAACTAGGTGTTGAGATACCGACGATCGAATCTCGGGCAAGTAACATACCGATGACAAAGGGAACAACGTATGTTGTTATGCGGTTTGACCGGTAAAGATCTTCGTAGAATATGTGGGAGCCAATATGAGGATACAGGTTCCGCTATTGGTTATTGACCGGAGACGTGTCTCGGTCATGTCTACATAGTTCTCGAACCCGTAGGGTCCGCACGCATAAAGTTCGATGACGATTGTATTATGAGTTTTGTGTTTTTATGTACCGAAGGTAGTTTGGAGTCCCAGATATGATCATCGACATGATGAGGAGTCTCGAAATGGTCGAGACGTAAAGATCGATATATTGGACGACTATGTTCGGACACCGGAATGGTTTCGGGGAGTTTCGGACATATACCGGAGTACCGGGGGTTACCGGAACCCCCCGGGGGGCTTAATGGGCCAAGATGGGCCATAGTAGAGAAGAGGAGGGGCGGCTAGGCTGGCCGCGCGCCCCCACACCCTCTAGTCCAAATTGGACAAGGGGGGGGGCGGCGCCCCCTTTCCTTCCTCCTCTCTCCTTCCCTTCCTTTACCCATCCTACTCCAACTAGGAAAAGAGGGAGTCCTACTCCCGGTGGGAGTAGGACTCCTCCCTGGCGCGCCCTCCTCCTGGCCGGCTGCCTCCTCCCCCTGGTCCTTTATATACAGGGGCAGGGGGCACCTCTAGACACACAAGTAGATCGATTGATCTATTTGAGCCGTGTGCGGTGCCCCCCTCCACCATATTCCACCTCGGTCATATCGTAGCAGTGCTTAGGCGAAGCCCTGCGTCGGTGGCAACATCATCATCGTCACCACGCCGTCGTGCTGATGGAACTCTCCCGTGAAGCTCTGCTGGATCGGAGTTCGCGGGACGTCATCGAGCTGAACGTGTGCTGAACTCGGAGGTGCCATACGTTCGGTACTTGGATCGGTCGGATCGTAAAGACGTATGACTACATCAACCGCGTTGTGCTAACGCTTCCACTTTCGGTCTACGAGGGTACGTGGACAACACTCTCCCCTCTCATTGCTATGCATCACCATGATCCTGTGTGCGCGTAGGAAATTTTTTGATATTACTACGTTCCCCAACAATTCTCAAGATCAGAGGTGTTCCTATTATTATTATAAGATTGATTTCCATAGGAATTACCATATATATTAGAGGAATTACTAGGAAAAGGCCTAGGATTATAATTACCTCTATAAGCATTGTTATTGAAATTATTTTGAGAGATAAAATTCACATATACGGCATCACTATTTTGCTCAATCAAAGTAGACAAAGGCATATCATTAAAATCAATAGGAGCAATTTTACTAGCAACCAATTTCATAAGAGCGTCAACTTTTTCACTCAAAGAAGAAATTTCTTCAATCGAATTAACCTTTTTACTAGTAGGAGCTCTTTCGGTATCCATTGCGAATAATTTGCCATAATATTAAAAAGCAATTTAGTGGCTTCACCCAAAGTAATTTCCATAAAATTAACACCCATGGCGGAATCTAAAAGATTACGAGAAACAAAATTCAATCCCGCATAAAAAATTTGTATGATCATCCAAAGATTTAACCCATGAGTTGGGGAATTCCTTAGCATCATTTTCATCCATTCCCAAGATTGTGCAACATGCTCAATTTCAAGTTGCTTTAAACTCATGATCTGGGTTCTAAGTAAAATAATTTTTGCGGGCAGAGAATACTTAGTGATAAAAGCATCTTTGCACTTATTCCAAGAATCGATACTATTGCAAGGCAAAGAAGAGAACCAATTTTTTGCAGAATCACGCAAAGAAAATGGAAATAATTTCATCTTCACAACATTATTGTCCACATCTTTTTTCTTTTGCATATCGCATAATTCCAGGAAGTTATTAAGATGGGACGCGGCATCCTCATTAGGAGTACCGAAAAAATTAATCTTTCATAACAAGATTCAGCAAAGCAGTATTAATATCACAACACTCCGCACTAGTGGCAGGAGGAGCAATCGGAGTGCCAATAAAATCATTGTTGTTGGTATTTGAGAAATCACATAACTTGGTGTTATCTTGAGTCATGATGACTACAGAACAAGATTGCACTCAAAAAGAGATCCGGCAAGAAAACGGTGAACGAAAAAGAGGAGCGAATAAAATGGCAAATTTTTGTGAAGTGGGGGAGATGAAAACGGGAGGCAAATGGCAAATAATGTAAATTGAGAGGAGATGAGATTTGTGATTAGCAACCTCATATATGTTGAAGATCCTCCTCGGCAACGGCGCCAGAAAGTTCCTTTTGATGTCTGCTAGAACTACGTCGGTATTTCCCCAAAGAGGAAGGGATGATGCAGCACAGCGACGGTAGGTATTTCCCTCAGTGATGAAACCATGGTTATCGAACTAGTAGGAGAACCAAGCAACACAACGTAAACAGCACCTGCACACAAATAACAACCACTCACAACCCGACGTGTTAAAGGGGTTATCAATCCCTTTCGGGTAACGGCGCCAGAAATTGGCATGAGGACGTGAGAAAGTTGTAATTGATTGATAGATCAAATGCCAAATAAAATAAATAACAATAAAACACAGCAAGGTATTTTTGTATTTTTAGTTTAATAGATCTGAAAATAAATGCAACGGAAAATAGATTGCAAAGGAATATGAGAAACAGACCCGGGGGCCATAGGTTTAACTAGTGGCTTCTCTCGAGAAAAATAGCAAATGGTGGGTGAACAAATTATTGTTGGTTAATTGATTGAACTTCAAATAATCATGACGATATCTAGGCAATGATCATTATATAGGCATGACATCCAAGATTAGTAGACCGACTCCTGCCTGCATCTACTACTATTACTCCACACATCGACCGCTATCCAGCACGCATCTAGTGTATTAAGTTCATGACGAAATGGAGTAATGCAATAAGAACGATGACATGATGGAGACAAGATCTATCTATGTAGAGATAGACCCCATCATTTTATCCCTAGTAGCAACGATACATACGTGTTGGTTCCCTTCTGTCACTGGGATCAAGCACCGTTAGATCGAACCCACTACAAAGCACATCTTCCCATTGCAAGATAAATAGATCAAGTTGGCCAAACAAAACCCAAATATCGGAGAGAAATACGAGGCTATAAGCAATCACGCATATAAGAGATCAAAGAAACTCAAATAACTTTCATGGATATAAAAAGATAGATCTGATCATAAACTCAAAGTTCATCGGATCCCAACAAACACACCGCAAAAAGAGTTACATCATATGGATCTCCAAGAGACCATTGTATTGAGAATCCAGCGAGAGAGAGGAAGCCATCTAGCTACTAACTACGGACCTGAAGGTCTACAAAGAACTACTCACGCATCATCGGAGAGGCACCAATGGAAGTGGTGAACCCCTCCGTGATGGTGTCTAGATTGGATCTGGTGGTTCTGGACTCTGCAGCGGCTGGAATTGATTTTCGTCGACTCCCCTAGGGTTTCTGGAATATTGGGGTATTTATAGAGCAAAGAGGCCGTCCAGGGGGTACCCGAGGTGGGCACAACCCACCAGGGCGAGCCTGGGCCTTCTGGCGCGCCCTGGTGGGTTGTGCTCCCTTCGGAGCACCCCCCAGGCGCAGCCTTGGCCCATTAGGTGTCTTCTGGTCCAAAAAAATTCTCCGTGAAGTTTCGTTGCATTTGGACTCCTTTGGTATTGATTTCCTGCCATTAAAAAAACATGCAGAAAACAACAACTAGCACTTGGCACTATGTCAATAGGTTATTACCAAAAATGATATAAAAATGGCTTTAAAATGATTATAAAACATCCCAGAATGATAATATAACATCATGGAACAATCAAAAATTATAGATACGTTGGAGACGTATCACTCGTCTTCCTGCTCACCGGATGCTATGGAGAGTGTGGAGAAAATGGTGCAAGGAGGATATGGGGTGTGGCGGTGTGGTGTGGTTCTTGCCAAGCTTGTGGCCTCGTTTAAATAGCGGGCGGACGAGAGGAGCCAACCGACGTTGTGTTCTAAAATGCCGGCCGGCTCGTGGAAGGACGTGTTGCCGGCACACGCACGGATTCAATGGAGGCAGGCGGGGTAGTCTGAAGCCGGTTGCATGAGGCGAGGAGGTGTGTTCAGCCTGGCGTGCAGCGAGTGGGGCCCTCTTGGCCGGTGCGCCGGTTCAATTCCTGCGCTATGAGAGGTCGCATCCATGTCAGAGCAGTCACTCCCTCCAGTCCTTTTTTATTTGGGTATAACAAAATCTCTTTTTCCATTCACATTTTACAAGTAAAATTCATGGACAAACTTAGACCCAAAATACGATGGGGACTAGTAAACCAGGACGGAGGTAGTAGTTATGAATTCCATTTTTGGTCCATACCAATTGTTCTAAAAACTAGTACTCCCTCCTTTCCAGTTTATAGGGCTCAATTAAAAAATGTCACCAACCAAGGTAGATGGTGAGTGGTGGAATATTTTTTGTAGTTTGCAAAAGCACCTAATTAATGCTCTTGTTTTCCTCAAAAAATTATGTTTATCAATGCATTAATTGCAACGCATGCATGCATAAAGTACATGCATTGGTCAATTTTCTCTTAATACTTGCATGCAATGATTTAATGCACCTGTGAATCTGAACATGTGATGGGGAACAACCAAATTGAGCCTTATAAAATGGAAAACTAAAATTTTGAGATAAGCCCTATAAACCGGAAAGGAGGGAGTACTTATAACGCGCCATTGAAAATCAGAACTCGTACCCCACTAAAAAATGATATTTTAAACGTGGCTACTCGATCAGTGGCGACTGGCGAGCCACCGCCTCCAGGTCGTTCACCTGTGGTCTCGACCATCAACCCCTACGGATCAAATTATCACGCAAGCTGACTATTCCTACAAAGGTGCGCTCCACCATGTACCCGGTACCCTCACATGTAGCAAATCGTGCACCTAGGGTTTTAGGGTTTATTTGTTTACGGTGCCTTTACGTAACTCTCATGTGTGCGAGACAGCGAGACATCGACTGCGTGCGTGCGCCTCATCTCTTTGTATATGTACTCCACCGTTTGTCTGGTGTCCAAAAAATTATACAGTAGTAATAACTAGCAATGTGCCAATGCTTTGCCACACGATCAAAGTAGATTAATACATATTCACTGATTTGATAGAAAAGAGTCTAGTTTTGAAATACGTACATCACTAAAAAATATGTTATGTTTCACTCAAATATATTCCTTTGGCGGTTTTGATGATTCAAGATTCGAGAAGTGGTATATCTCTACTCGTATAAAAAACAGAGTGGTATATCTCTACTCTTACAAAAATAGAGTTGGTGATGATGGTGTGCCTGCCATCCTACAATATAGGCCATCCGATTTATATCTGAAGGATAGGAAGGAAACTACGGCAATTTTGCAAAAAGGTACCCATACCCCTCTCCATATTCGCAAATAAGGCCTTCCCTCCTTCATCCTTTTCTCCCACAAGATAAACTACTCATACAAATGCATCTTGATGTTCCATGCAACGCATGGGCATCTTGCTAGTTGTTGCAAAAAGCCCATGTGTGTGTGTGGTGTGTGTGTGAGAGAGGGAGGGAGAGAGGAGGAGGACAGAGTGTGTGTGTGTGACAAAGACACAAAGAGTGTGCGTGTGAGAGGTATCACCATAAAATGAGGCTATATTGTGTGTGTGCACGATCAAGAGGGCGTGTCTCAAGAAGGGACGAAAAATCTACATAGATACAAGGAGCGCGAGAGAGAGACATGTACGAGATAGTGGAAGCAAGAGTGTGCAGGTGTATAAACCTATCTGGCGGCTAGTCGATCAATGTTTGTGAGAGAAATATGAGTCGGGGGTGCGAAAGCGAGAGTTTTGTGTGTGAGAGAGAGAGATGGTAGTCAGGAAGGGGAGTGGAAGCAGGAGTTGTGTGTGTGTGAGAGAGAGAAAGGCGGGGGAGAGTTTGTCTCATCGGTAAACAAATGAATAATGTCAGTTTTATAACTGAGATGAAGACGGAAAGGAGACCGCAACAAATGGTGTGTGTGCGGGAGAGAGAAATTTTAGTGCTAGGAGTCATATCTAGAGAGACATAGGGTGCGTGAGAGAACCCTATAGAGAAAGACAAAGTGAAAGATGAGTGAGAGTGTGTGTGTGGTGGTGAAAAAGAAAGCTTATGAACCTAGTGATGCCAAAGATCAATTGAGACGTGAGAGATAATGAAAATCGTGTAATGTATAATGATAGGGAGAGTGTGACACTTCTCGAGGGAGATGTCGAGAGACCATGTTTGCGGAAATAGGAGAAACATGAAGTGAGCGTGCGAGTGAGCTGGACAAAAGAGAGTGATAGCTACATGAAGGAGCATGCGAGAGAGATGGGCGTCAAAGGAGATTCAAATATTTAGTTGGGTGTATAGAAAATGTCAACATAAAAGGGATTCAAATATTTGAATTTGAGATGATGATACATGTAATTCATGCTCGAACCAAAATTGATCTATCAAACATGCATACTCATATGAATTCACATGCATCTATGTTATTTAATATGTAGATACCATACATTTCAGTAGAACATAATTTGGTTTAAATTTTTGAATTCAACCTTATGATTTTGAGATCATTGTATTTGTAAACCATATTATATATATAAAGGAGCAGAATTCTTTGTTGTGCTTTTGAAAGTATATATATATAATGATGTATATAGAATTTTATTCCATTCGAAAATGGATCCTGCCTGTCGTGGTTTTGTCACGGCAGATGTCCTGGAGAAAGGACTTAGTCGTGGAGCCATCGCTATGGGTTAGCTTAAAGGGGTTAAAGCGAACAAGGGACGCAAGAGAGTTTTATACTAGTTCGGCCCCTTACGATGAAGGTAAAAGCCTACGTCTAGTTGTGATGGAATTGATGGGGTTTCGATGACCAGGGAGCGAATACGCTTTGCGTGAGTCTCGAGTTGTTGTCTGTTCTCCCTGAACCGCTGTCGGTTCGTCCCCTTATATACATGGATTGACGCCCGTCGGTTTACAGACTCCGAGGCCGGCTCATAATCGTGTCCGGCTCGGTCTCTGCTACTTCTATCTTACAAGACAAGTTTACATCTCAATGCCGGTTTGTGTCTACAGGCCTTAAACCGACTTTGGGCCCTGGGCCTTCATGAAGCGTCACCGTCTGTCTTCATGGGCTTCAGATACAGATGAAGTACTTATGAAGTTAACCCGGCCCCTCCTGGCCGGTTTACGCCCAGTGGTAATATCCCCAACATTAGGCCCCAGATTGATTTGAACTGGTTCATGTCAATCCTCAATACTTAAGAAAATTTCTTCTTCAACATCTTCACACAATCTTGTAAACCGCCATGACATCATTTTCTAGGATCATGGTAAACCGCCATGACGTCACCTGTCATTAACGAGCCTCCGACAATCGAGGCGACAGCATCACCTCATATCCAAAAATTCGGCTCCTCGATTTTCGCATCTATCGTCTACCTCCCTTATAAATAGGGCCAGAGGGTCTTTCCATTTTCCCCCTCGTGCCTCTTCGCTTCATCGTCATCCTCGCGACGCCCGACCCTTCGACCTCGGCCGCCGCCGTCAAGCTTCGACTGCTGCACCAACCTTGGCCGCTGCACCGACCTGAACGTACCAGAGCTCCTCCACGCGTCGCCGCTGCTCAACAACATCCGTAAGTCTCGCCTTTCTCTTACCATAGATCTACACTTAGGGTTTCTATTGTTCATCAGTGTTCGTCGCCGCCCTTCTTTTTCCTTATTTATATCCATGGATTAGATCCAAAAACCACATAGATCTCGCGCGGTAGTACTTTAAGCCACATAGATCTCGCGCGGTAGTAGTTTCAGTACCTGTTTGATATCCAACTCTTCTTAACTTGGTGAACTTTTAGTACGCTGGAATTTAGGTCAGAATATATTTTGTTTTCCTACGCGCGGTAGATCTGAAATTACCATTGCAAGATGTGAAACTTGTTTCTTCCTTCAGTTACACACTTTGAATACCAGATTGGCCGGTTTAACTTCAGAGAAAAAATGATGACCCGGTAGATACCATTAGTCCCCTGTTGAACCGTTAATGCATTATACCGTTCCATTGTCAGACTCCGGTTTCCGAATAACCAAATCCGGTTTACCAATATTCTTGCATCCTCATACCGCTGTATAGTTGTCCACTGTAAATCTTAAGCCAGTAATAATCATTTTTCAGATTTTCCTTGTCATGGCTAAACAAGTCTATGAGTGCAATTGGGCTCCCTCTCGAGTAACCGAGGAGCAGTTACACAACCTTGTTAAAACGGGCGCTTTAGCCAAGAAAGATGTCATCCACTGGAGGGTCCCTGGCCTGGAAAATCCTCCTACACCCAAGGATGGAGAGGTAGTCATGTTTGCTGATCATCTCGGACGAGGTTTTAGCCCTCCCGGCTTAAAAAATTTCCGAGATGTGCTAGCCAATTTTTAGATGCGCCCTCAAGACATCGGTCCCAACTCTATTACCAACATCTGCCACTTCCAAGTATTCTATGAAGTTTATCTGCAAGAGGAACCTACAGTCGAACTGTTTAGGGATTTCTTTCACTTAAACCGCCGCACCGAGTTCTCAGATGGACCCAATACGGAACTGGGCAGAATGGCGGTTCAGAAGAGGAAAGAAGTCACCTTCCCCCATCCTAAACTCCACAGTCACCCCAAAGAGTGGAACCACACTTGGTTTTACTGCATGGATACTTCTCCATCTGACGAAAACCCCCTGCCGGGTTACCGCCCTGAACGCCTAAACAACACACACCCGTTTCCTCAGAGGTTGACAGCAAGAGAACGGGCCAACTATGCTCCCCAACTATCAAAGCTTAGAGCCTTCATGGCGAATGGTTTAACAGGAGTTGATCTTGCTCGTTGCTGGATAAGCTGGAGCATTCTGCCCTTAAGCCGGCGCCCCTGTTTGATGTGTGAGTACACGGGGAGTTTGAAGGATGCTCAGCGGCACATTGACATTCAGCTTACAGAAGAAGAAGTCACTGAGGCTGTAAAGAAAATACTAAACGAACCGGAGGTCGTCTGTGCCCAAACCAGACTGCTCCCTTTCTGCACCTTCAACAAACCACCAGATGTAAGAATCATATAATCCTTTGTATCTGAATTTGCTTCTGTCCAAATATTCTCTGAAAGTGTGATTATTTTCTGACAGGGTGATGATCCGTTCTGGAACAAGAAACCATCACAAGACAAACCGGCGAAGCCGCAAGACAAACCGGTCAAGCCAGTTCGTCCAAAGATCAAGCTTGTTAAGAAACCTGCCAAAAGAGGGACTACCATATCCTCCAATCTACCCGTTGATGACGATGTGCGTAATCCGGAACCAGAGGTAGAACTTGACTCTCTTGGTTCATTTTGTGTAGATCTCATTGACAATGATTATTATCAGGACGATGCTGAAGGTAGTCACGCTGAGGATGTAGAGGTAACCATTCTTTCCTCCAATTCAGATCCTGTGCCAACACCAAAAATCCGTCAAGCAAACCGGAAAGTAAAATTTTCTCACCCTCTTGCTTACTTGGACCCAAACTTTCTTTTGAAGACGCAGCAGCACGAAGCTCGTCGTACAACCCGGCACAGCGGCCAGGTAGTTACCTCCGCCGGTTTACTGAAGAGTCCGGTTCGAAAACGCCGATCAGAGGTCTCTTATCCCATTGATACTTCATGCCCAAAAACAGGTTGTTTTCGCCAGCCTCTTAACCCGTCTGATTCAAATTATCAGGGTACTTCTCACTCATCCTCTAGCGAGTCATCGGCAACACAGCTTCCACCCCTCAAAACAGTTCCCGGGTGAGCTATGCACATGTCTTTACTCTTGATGTGTTTTCCATACTGTACTGATCCTTATGTCTATCTTTTCTCAGTGCCAAGCCAAGACCTAGCAAGAAAGCTCGGTTAAACAAACCGGCTGATGATAATGTGGCTGCTGAATCGGAAACAACTCCTGAGGCAGAAGAAACCGATGTTGACGCCATGCTTCACGATCCGCCGCCTCAAGACCATGACTTCCTTGCTGAACAAGTGCAAGTCGACACTACCAACCATGCAGACCGGCCAGCCAGCCCTGTCTGAACTAATGACAAACCGGTCAGTCCAGTTAAGGACACTGATAAACCGCCAACTTCGGTGCGGGCCTCCTTCTCAAGAACCCAACCCTCAAAAAGACGACCGCGATCTAGCTGGTACGGCGGAGAAACCCAATTGCAACAGGCATCGTCTGGCGTTCAGTTCTCAGGAGACGCCTCCAGCTGCCGCCTTCACCGAGCCTCAGATAGCTGAGGTGCCAAATATTATCAGCCCCAACACGCTCAAGAAGGCGGTCTGTGAGCAGAACTCGATCCCATTACAGTAGATCAAGAAGAAGGGATGGAAACAAAAGACTAACAAGGGCGCCAGTGCGAGCCAACCGGCACCGAGTACGATCCATGCTCAGGATGGACCACCTTCACCTAAGGATATCTCGAGGAGGGTGCATGTGGCGGGTAGGCCGATGCTACCGACAAATATGCTCAATGCTGCAACCAGTGCTATGCGGAGTCTGCATGACAGTGTTCTTTCTTTGGAGAAGCGGCGTCTCAGAGAGAATGATGTGGCATACCCGGTTTTCGTGGCCAAGGTGCTAGAGGGCAAGGGCTTTGTGGATAGCGCCGTCGGGGGTACGATCGTCCTGCGATTTGATGACATCTTTGCTATGCTTAACCTTCATCCGCTGCACTACACCTTCGTTCGGCTGTTTTCGCTGAGTATGGAGATGCGGATCATTAGAGACAAGACCCCGGACATTGTGATAGTCGACCCCTTCTACATGCGTGCCAAGATCTTGGGCAGCGCTGGGGACCGGCAAGTCGCGAGTTCACACCTCGAAGGCGTCATTCTGGCAAACCCAGATAAGGATAACTTCCTCGTGCCTTACTTTCCCGAGTAAGTCATCTCCTAACCGCCCCGTAACATATGATTTCTTAGATTTCGATCGTTCTTTTTTTTCTAACATTCCGTGTTCTGTGCAGTGACACACATTGCACACTCATCCTCTTAAGCCCGAAATATTCCATGGCCACGTATCTCGACCCGGACCGTGACTCTAAGATAGACTACACAAATATCAAGAAAGTTCTTGATGATGCTCTCCCCGGCTACGCCGCATCTGGAGGCACCTTTAAGAGGCCAGTTCGTAGGTACGGCAGGCACGTGTTCACCCACAGTACGACGTTCCCCTGCGTCAAGCAGCCGCCTGGCGGTCAGAAGGATGCCTACTACACCCTCCATCACATGCGGGCGATCGTGCGGGACCATAATCACCTTCTGCTACCAAATAATCTCAAAGATTGGGCCGCAAGCTTGGGGGCAATCCAGGACGCGGACATCCGACAAGAATACTTTCGCATCCAGTCGGAGTTTGCAGAAATCATCCATCAAGATGTCCTTCGTACCTCGGGGCAGTTCTACCTCAAATTTCAACCGTCCAACAGCGAGATAGACACAACGCTACAAATGCAGGCTGACAACGCCCGCGACTTCATGACCATCACGACAGACGGCGGCTTCATCCACGCTCCGGTCCCATGAGTCGAGTCGAAAGTTGTGATGCTATGTGTAGTTCTGAAACATTCATTAGCTCATGTTGTAATTAAACTGTAGTGAACTTGTATGTCTCTTTCGTTTGGACAGTCGTTCAACTTAGATGTAATCGATGCTATTTGTTAGTAGGACCATGAATCATGCTATTAATGTCTTGCTTTTCTCTTCCGATCCTTTTGTTGCATACTTATATATTGCTTATGTATTGTCTGTTGTTTGGCTAGTGCATAGAGATGCCGTCGTATGTCGTGTACAGGGGTAAGGTTCCCGGAGTCTACGACGACTGGGAGGAGTGTCGGAGACAGGTTCACTGTTTCAGCGGTAACAGTTACAAAGGGTACACCACTAGGGCGGAGGCGGAATCTAGATACGCGCGCTATCTAGCGGGAGAGAGGAGGGAGCGTTGGAGGAACCGGATGAAGACCAGTTTCATCGCGATGATGCTCATCGTGATGACCGCATCTCTCTTCTATGTGATGGTAGTTTAGATGATCGATATCGACTTGTAATGTGAAGACAAACTCGCTACTCGCGGTCTCGAGACTTGTAATGTTCTATCTTCGTTTGGTCTTTTGAATTCGGAGACTAATATGATGAATTGTATTCGGAGACTAATCTTCTATTGTATTCGATGAATCTGCTGTTGCTGTGTCCGGCTGCTTATTTTCTGTCCAATAATATATTTTGTAATCTGTGCAAAAATCAGAAAAGAAAAAAAATAATCCCTAATATACATACTAATGGCGCATCACGCCAACGTGCGCCATTAGTATGCCAAAGGATACTAATGGCGCATCCCAGGGCAGTGCGCCATTAGTATGCCAGAGGGTACTAATGGCGCATCACCAAGCAATGCACCATTAGTATGCCGAAGGATACTAATGGCGCATCACACTGCAGTGCGCCATTAGTATGGCAAAGCACATGGGTATATATGGCCCCCTGGGAGGCATACTAATGGCGCACCGTGGCCTATACTAATGGCGCACTGCCTGGTGCGCCATTAGAGTACCAGATACTAATGGCGCACTAGCGGTGCGCCATTAGTAAAAATTACTAGTGGCGTGATGCTAGTGGCGCACCAGTAGTGCGCCATTAGTAGGCAAAACTGGTGCGCCACTAGTAAGCCTTTTTCTAGTAGTGTGATGATATTATCATTACTGGCACTGGCCACACCACTCCTGGCAATCTTGTAGCTTTGTCAAAGCATACTGCCAAGGATGATCTCTCTGCTATCGGCAAAGGCAAATGGAATGTCGATTTATCAAGCTACGCCCATCTCAATGCTCAAGACATTCACTCTGGCTTCTTGAACCGTCTGTATACCAGCCGTGATTATGAAGCTAGTTTGGTAAACTTGATGAAGGAGGGATATGAGGTAACTACCATTTTTCTCTTTTGTCCAATTGTAGTTTATCAATTCCTAGTAGCCCCCAAGTGACGGTTTATGATACCGATCTAACCCGGGACTTTTGTCATAACTTATCTTTGCATATTTAGCCTCCAGGGACCGGATTACCTCGTTAAGATGAACCGGTTTCTTTAAAATTTGCCATACTACTCTTTCACCGATATAGCCCCCAAGGGCCGGTTTAACTTTATAAAGATGAACCAGGACTGTAGAAGAACTCCCATACCAACAGCTTTTTGAGCAAACAAACATTAGCCCCCAAGTGCCAAGATTAATACTTGTATTGTGCTTGGGCTTGTAGAAATTTCTGATCAAGAGCAAACATGCATTAGCCCCCAAGTATCAAGGGCATAACTTGTTATGGGCTTGGTACTTCAAATATGTAATGTCAACTCATGATACATCTGTCCCTTTACAGGCGGAGCTGAGCAAGAAGGAACGCCAAACCGCTGATCTGCAAGAGAACATCAAAACCCAGCAAGCTGAAGCCTCCAAAGCGAAGGAAGAGTTGACCCGCGCTCTAGGCGCTATGGAGAAACTGAAAGAGGGCTTCAACAAAGAGCGGGCGGATTGGGAGATTGAAAAAGCCGCTTTGATAAAAAGGGCTGAAAACGCAGAAGCCGCTCTTAAATCGGTGGTTGATGAGCTGACTGGTGTAAAGCGGCAAGTGCATGCTATGACCGCTGCTGTGTTTGGTAAGCATCCTTCCTTTATGCTTTCAACATATCCTCCCATGCGTTGCCGGTTACTGATGTTTATAATGATACAGGAACTCGCATTAGCCATCTGGTCTCTGATGTGCAGAAGAAGTTGAAAGCTGCCTACACGCTGATAGAGCAACTGTATACCGGCGCACAACGGATTATCTGCACCGCTTCTCACAATAAGCCACCCCCGACGTTGATCAAGGATACCATAGCCAGGCTATCTATGCTGCCTGCCCGGATAGAAGAGCTAAAGCGGTCTGCTGCAAGGGCTGGCGCTCTGACCGCACTAACCCGGGCAAAAGCATGGGTGCCTGATCTTGATCCGACGGACGTGGCTAAAGGCTACCCAAGCTTAAAAGAAGACGGATTAGAGTTTGGCACTGAAGATCTCCGCGCCATAAACCGGGAAGTACGTCCACTGGCTTGTCAACTTGCTGAAGAGGCTGATCTTTCATTTTACCAGGCGAGCTATGATACCAATAACAAGTGGGTTGCTGCACCAACTCCTGAGGCTCAAAACCTGATCCCTTCAATCCGTAAGCACACTTATGCCCCTGACATTGAACCGTCCACCCTTATAAGCGACGAAGCTGTTTTCCAAGCTTTAACCGGGATCGACTGGACAACTGTTGACTTCCAGCCGCTGGGTGGAGACGAAGAAGATGAACCGGTGCAAGATGATCCGCAGCCATCAGGTCAAGCTGCTCACCGATCATAACCCGGGGGCCGGTTTAATCTTCCATACTGCAATGTTTATTGAGAAACAATTATTCCTTTGGGCACCGAAACTCCTTGTAATAGGCTAGTTATGCCTTCGTGCATATTTATCTGCAACTGATAGGTGTTAATCCGCCATGCTTGAGATATGATGTTCATAATCCATAGCTATTTATTCCAGTTGTTCCTGCAGATAAAAAGCTTAAAGTTCCCTGGCGGTTTACCACCGAGCGGGTCATGATACCCAACTATATATACGACCAAGGTTTATAACCAAGGTTGTTTAAGATAACCAAATATGGAAATATATGATACCTGCGACCTTTAGGCATAGTGTTGGCTGACCAACCTTGTAATGAGGGTAATAACCTTAATCCGGAGTAAAAGTATCTCCTGTTATATAATGCCGGTTTACAACAAAACCGTTCCGGGTTGCGATAAACACCGGTTTATTCCATATTGGTGACTATGAGTCAAAACCAGACCGGGCTGATAGTCTCCGGATTATAACTTGGTCATGTACTGACAACTTGTAGCTGACAGCCTAACCGGGTTGATAAACACTGATTTGAAAATACACAAATATTAGCAAAAGAAAAAGAAACTTAGCAAAAGGCAAATAAAACCGTTGTAGTCGAGGCTTTTCACGGGCTGCCAGGCCCAAAATTTGATCAAGAGGTGTTGCTATGGTTCGGGTTCGACCAAGCCCCCAAGTGATGTTGTGGCATTACGCCGATGAAGAGGTGTTGCTATGGTTCGGGTTCGACCAAGCCCCCAAGTGATGTTGTGGCATTACGCCGATCAAGAGGTGTTGCTATTATGGTTCGGGTTCGACCAAGCCCCCAAGTGATGCTGTGGCATTACGCCGATCAAGAGGCGTAGCTATGGTTCGGGTTCGACCAAGCCCCCAAGTGATGTAGTGGCATTACGCCGATCAAGAGGCGTAGCTATGGTTCGGGTTCGACCAAGCCCCCAAGTGATGCTGTGGCATTGCGCCGATCAAGAGGCGTAGCTATGGTTCGGATACGACCAAGCCCCCAAGTGATCTAATATCAAGCTTTAAGAAGCTAAATCAAGGGGTAAACCGGACGCCGCTTTGTAAGCTCCATGTAACCACACGTGATGTAAGCAAACAACAGATACCCCGCTTTAGCTGAGGTTCCGGTTTATTATATTGATCATAATATATACAATGTCATAATATGTACATAAGCAGAGCATGTAGCTCAAGTATAGTAAGGCCAAAGATGAGCAATATTCCACGGCTGGTTGGTCTCCTCCTCCGATTTACGTGAGTCTTTGCGCTCTCGAACATCGATTAGGTAGTATGACCCATTGTGCAAATCCTTGCTGACCACAAAAGGCCCTTCCCAAGGGGGGGATAGCTTGTGCATATCCGTCTGATCCTGGATGAGTCGAAGCACCAAATCTCCTTCTTGAAAGGTTCTGGTTCTAACCCGGCGGCTATGATAACGACGCAGATCTTGCTGATAAATCGCCGAACGGGCTGCCGCCATGTCACGCCCTTCATCTAACAGGTCAAGAGCTTCCTACCGTGCCTTCTCATTATCCGCTTCAACATATGCCGCTACACGAGGCGAGTCATGACGGATGTCACTAGGAAGAACCGCTTCCGCTCCATAAACCATTAAGAACGGCGTGTAGCCTGTCGATCTATTGGGTGTGGTATTGATGCTCCATAACACTGAAGGTAACTCCTGAACCCAACAACCCGGCGTCCGTTGCAAAGGAACCATAAGCCAGGTTTGATGCCTCTCAAGATCTCTTGATTGGCCCTCTCTGCTTGACCATTGGACTGGGGGTGAGCCACTGATGACACGTCAAGCCGGATGTGCTCACGTTGACAGAACTCCTTCATGGCACCTTTTGACAGATTGGTACCATTGTCTGTTATAATGCTGTGTGGAAAGCCAAACCGGAAGATCACCTTTTTGATGAATTGAACTGCCGTGGCTACGTCACACTTACTAACTGGCTCTGCCTCCACCCACTTCGTGAACTTATCAACCACCACCAAAAGGTGGGTCTTCTTGTCCTTGGATCTCTTGAAAGGCCCAACCATATCCAGCCCCCAAGTTGCAAATGGCCAGGTGATTGGAATCATCCTCAATTATTGAGCTGGTACATGAGCACGCCGTGAGAATTTCTGACAGCCATCACATCTTTTAACCAAGTCCTCGGCATCAGCATGAGCTGTCAACCAATAGAAACCATGACGAAATGCCTTGGCCACCAAAGATTTTGAACTGGCGTGGTGTCCACAATCTCCTTCGTGGATCTCACGCAAAATTTCACGGCCTTCCTCAGGAGATACACAACGTTGAAACGCCCCTGTCACACTGCAATGATGTAACTCTCCATTGATAATAGTCATGGACTTGGACCACCGGGTTATCTGTCCGGCCAAAGTTTCATCCTCTGGTAACTCGCCCCGGTTTATATACGCCAGATACGGAACCGTCCAATCCGGGATAACATGTAGAGCTGCCACCAACTGAGCCTCCGGATCAGGAACAGCCAAATCCTCTTCACCAGGGAGATTAACGGACGGATTATGCAAAACATCCAGGAAGACATTAGGTGGAACCGGTTTACATTGGGAACCTGGGCGGCTTAAAGTGTCTGCCGCTTCATTCTTCCGCCAGTCCACATGATCCACCTGATAACCTTTGAAGTGACCTGCAACAATATCCACCTCACGATGATATGCTGCCATTAGTGGGTCCTTGGAATCCCAAGTGCCGGACACTTGTTGAGCCACCAGATCCGAGTCACTGAAGCACTTAACTCGGCTGAGATTCATCTCCTTAGCCATCCGAAGACCATGTAGTAAGGCCTCATATTCAGGTGCATTATTAGTGCAAGGGAACATTAAACGGAGAACATAACAAAACTTGTCACCTCATGGGGAAGTTAACACGACTCCAGCCCCCGAGCCCTCCAATTGCCTGGACCCATCAAAATGAATAGTCCAATAAGTGTGATCCGGCTTCTCTTCTGGCGCTTGTAATTCTGTCAAATCATTGATGAAATCCACAAGTGCCTGAGATTTGATCGCCGTTCGGGGTATGTACTTCAACCCATGAGGCCCGAGCTCGATAGCCCACTTAGCAATCCGACCAGTTGCCTCCCTATTCTGGATTATATCCCCCAAAGGAGCAGAGCTGGCCACCGTGATGGGATGACCTTGGAAATACTGCTTAAGCTTCCGGCTTGCCATGAAAACCCCATACACCAATTTTTGCCAATGCGGGTACCTCTTCTTGGATTCAATGAGTACCTCACTAATATACTAAACCGGCCGCTGAACCGGATATTCACACTAACAGCCCGAGTGTTAGCTGCCACATATAGCAACAATGGCTCTTTCTCAACCGGAGCAGCGAGAACCGGCGGATTAGCTAGCTGCCGCTTTAAGTCCTCAAACGCTTCATTAGCGGCGTCACTCCACACGAAGTTATCCGTTTTCTTCAGCATCTGATACAAAGGGATGGCCTTATCGCCGAGGCGACTGACAAAACGGCTCAACGCGGCAATCCGGCCTGCCAGGCGTTGAACATCATTGATACACTTTGGTTTAGCCAAGCAGGTAATGGCTTTGATCTTTTCCGGATTAGCTTCAATGCCCCTGTTAGACACCAAAAAGCCCAGGAGCTTCCCTGCAGGTACACCAAAGACACATTTGTCCGGATTAAGCATCATTTTATAAACCCGTAGGTTATCAAAGGTTTCCTTCAAGTCATCAATCAATGTCTCCTTCTTCCTTGATTTTACCACAATATCATCCACATAGGCATGAACATTGCGGCCGATCTGTTTATGAAGACAATTCTGCACACACCGTTGATAAGTTGCCTGTGCACTCTGGAGCCCAAAGTGCATGGACACATAGGAGAAGGCTCCAAAGGGAGTTATGAAGGTTGTCTTCTCCTGGTCCTTAACTGCCATTTTGATCTGATGATAACCAGAATATGCATCCAAAAAACTTAAACGCTCACAACCCGCCGTAGCATCAATAATTTGATCAATACGAGGGAGGGCAAAAGGATCTGCTGGACAAGCTTTGTTGAGATCTGTGTAGTCCACAAACATACGCCAAGTGCCATTCTTCTTGAGGACCAGCACCGGATTAGCCAAGCACTCAGGATGGAATACTTCAACGATAAATCCAGCCGCCAAGAGCCTGGCTACTTCTTCTCCAATAGCTTTGCGTCTTTCTTCATTGAACCGGCGAAGAAACTGCTTGACCGGTTTATACATGGGATCAACATTGAGAGTGTGCTCAGCAAGTTCTCTCGATACACCAGGCATGTCAGAAGGCTTCCATGCAAAGATGTCCCGATTCTCACGGATGAACTCGATGAGCGCGCTTTCCTATTTCGGATCCAAGTTAGCGCTGATGCTAAACTGCTTGGACGAATCACTAGGCACGAAGTCAACAAGTTTAGTCTCATTAGCCGATTTAAACTTCAGGGCCGGACCATGCTCCGTAGTTGGTTTCTTCAACGAAGTCATATCTGCCGGATAAACATTGTCCTTGTAAAACTTCAA
Source organism: Triticum aestivum (assembly GCF_018294505.1). Classification (NCBI taxonomy): domain Eukaryota; kingdom Viridiplantae; phylum Streptophyta; class Magnoliopsida; order Poales; family Poaceae; genus Triticum; species Triticum aestivum. The sequence continues at coordinate 150,885,645 of NC_057799.1, read as the reverse complement.
CTCCTCTGTTGCACAAACCGACTCGTCATAAGCCGCATCACCTTCCTCACACTCCAGAGCAATCTTGCAGCTTCCATGCACGGTTATAGTTCCCTTGTGACCCGGCATCTTGAGCTGTAGATAGACATAACAAGGCTGTGCCATAAACTTAGCATAAGCTGGTCGTCCAAATAGGGCATGATACGGGCTTATGATTTTTACCACTTCAAAGGTCAAGGTTTCTGATCTCGAGTCATGCTCATCTCCAAAAGCCACCTCCAGAGCTATCTTACCAACAGGATATGCCGACTTACCAGGCACCACACCATGGAACACCGTATTGGACGGTTTAAGATTTTTATTTGTTAAACCCATGCGACGGAAAGTTTCATAATAAAGGATATTGATACTACTCCCTCCATCCATGAGTACCTTAGTGAACTTATAACCTCCCACCTGAGGTGCCACCACCAGAGCCAGATGACCCGGATTGTCAACCCGGGGTGGGTGATCTTCTCTACTCCACACAATGGGCTGCTCGGACCAGCGCAAATAACGGGGCACCGCCAGTTCAACGGCATTCACCACCCTTTTATGAAGCTTCTAATCGCACTTGTCCAAGCTAGTGGTGAAGACATGATACTGTCCACTATTCAACTACTTCGGGTTGCTCTGGTAACCCGACTGCCGCTGCTGCTGATTGCCCTAATGATTATAGCCACCTTGGTTACCTTGATTACTTTGATTGTTATGTCCACCCTGATTGCCATGGAATCCTGAACCGGAATTTCCTCCGCCATAACCCGGCCCATGAGAACCAGAGCCCGAACCGCCTCCTGATCCATGATCATACCGGAAAGAATCAGAATTTTTTAAGTCTTGCATGATGTAACAATCTTTCCATAGGTGTGTACACGGTTCCTCCTTCGTCCCATGCTTTGGACAGGGCTGGTTCAGCAGATACGACAAACTGTCCGGATTTGGATTCGGCATTCCACTGCGCCGGGGCGGTTTACCCTTACGCCGCTGGCCCTTGTCGTGTGTATTAGTGTTAGTCACAAAGTCTTAACCGTGGTCCGCTTTACGCTTGCCGCCGTTTCCATGACCTGCCGGGTTGTGGTGCTGCCCCTTGGCGTTGCCGCTCTTCTTTCCCTTCCCTGTCTTATCATCGTCAGACTCGGGATCCTTGGTACTATCAGAGTCGGCACTTCACCAGTGCAGCCATGAGGGTTCCCATGTCATTACAATGAAGTTTGAGCCGTCCCAACTTCAACTTCAAGGGTTCAAACCGGCAATTGCCTTCCAATGTTAAAACTGTGGTGTCAGCGTTGATGCGGTCTGATGAATGCAAAATCTCCGAAACCCGGCGCACCCAATGGGTTGTTGACTCTCCTTCCTCCTGGACACAGGCAGCTAAGTCCACAATTGACATGGGCTGCTTACATGTATCCTTGAAATTCTGAATAAACCGGGCTCTCAACTCGGCCCATGACCTGATAGAACTAGCCGGTAAGCTCTTTAGCCAAGTGCGGGTCGTTCCTTCTAGCATCATGGTGAAGTACTTCGCACATGCCGCATCATCCACGTCCAGCATCTCCATGGCCATCTCGTAGCTTTCAACCCATGTTTCAGGGGATAACTCGGCGGTGTAATTCGACACCTTGCGCGGGCCCTTGAAATCCTTGGGCAGGCGCACATTGCGCAACGCTGGGACAAGACATGGCACTCCCAAGGAACTAGAGGTAACTCCTGGTTCCACCGATGTGGTTGGACAAACCAGAGTAAGTTGACGGGCCTCGTGCTGTGCCGCTAACTCGGCCTCTCTGCGTGCCCGAGCCCGGTCCACCACCTCGAGAGCATCACCAGCACCACCCGCCGGGTTATGGCCACGGGGCGGATCACGGTTCTGCGCATTGCTTGATACTGCCAGTTCATCCATACGCCTGATGTAACTCCGGCTTGGACGGGGAGCGGAATGAATCCGATCGCGACTATATGAATAAGCCTCCCGTTGAACCAAGGCTGTCTGAAGAAGCTCCTTAACCCGACGCGTCTTGACCGCTGCTGGAGAATCGCCTTCGATCGGGATGGCCGCCAGCCGTGAAGCGGCAGCGACAATGTTGTCCATTGGGTTAGAATAATGACCCAGTGGCGTGGGGACATGAGGTACCACAATGTTGTTCTGACGAGGCGGGTCCACCAAACGTGGCTGAACCGGCGCCCCTGCTCCGGGTGCCTCTGCCCGGTTTACCATCGGCGGATTACTGGTCTCTGCTCCTGGGGTGTTAAAGAGATTTCTAGCGTCATAAACCGGCGGCAAGCGAGATCGGTGCCTCCTTTTCAGGACTTCGTTCGACGCACTCTGATCCAGCATAATCCGGTAAGCTTGTGCATCCAAAGCGGCCCGCTCCGCGGCTATCCTGGTATCCTCAGCTACTAAGTGCGATTTCCGCATTGTGTGCATCCTAATCCGCCGGGTTAACCTCCGCCATCAGTGTTGCCAACACATCAAACAAATCAGATAGAACCTGAGCTGGCGGGCGCACAGGGCCTCCTGCCCCAGCCGCTACCGCCACTGTTGATCCAAAAATCATCGCCCCTGCGGTCGAAGAGTGGAGAGCTGGTTGCGTGCCGGCCATGAAGATCGCCTCCCGGTTTGGCAGATCAAAGGGGTCCGGAATACTGTCGCCATCGGAATAGCCCCCAATCCGGCCATCTTGTAACTGATATAATGACTCGATCTCTCCAGTCGATGACTCGTCGCCGGAATAAACGACGGTCTCACCACCAGATTTCGATCTATCCTCAGATTCACCTCCATGGATGACTCCCACGAAGGCACGCTTCATGACAGGCTTGACCCGGGCAGATCTCGCACGCTGAGCCGTTTCGACGAGGTCGGTGCGGATGTCCGGCTCAGGGCCTGGTTCACCGATCTTGCCAATGAAAACGTGTATGCCACCCAAGGGGACCCAGTACCCGTACTCGATTGAGCCGGCCTCGGGGCCCCAGCCTACATCGTCGATGTAGAGCTTGCCGCGACGACTCTTGGTCATCCGGCCCATAGCATAAACCTTGAGTCCTTCAAAGTTGCCCTCCAAGGACTTGAAACCATCGTGCGATAGCCCCACAGTGGGCGCTAACTGTCGTGGTTTTGTCACGGCAGATTTCCTGGAGAAAGGACTTAGTCATGGAGCCATCGCTACGGGTTAGCTTAAAGGGGTTAAAGCGGACAAGGGACGCAAGAGAGTTTTATACTAGTTCGGCACCTTACGATGAAGGTAAAAGCCTATGTTTAGTTGTGATGGAATTGATGGGGTTTCGATGACCAGGGAGCGAATACGCTTTGCCTGAGTCTCGAGTTATTGTCTGTTCTCCCTGAACCACCGCCGGGTCGTCCCCTTATATACATGGGTTGACGCCCGTCAGTTTACAGACTCCGAGGCCGGCTCATAATCGTGTCCGGCTCGGTCTCTGCTACTTCTATCTTACAACACAAGTTTACATCTCAATGCCGGTTTGTGTCTACAGGCCTTAAACCGGCTTTGGGCCCTGGGCCTTCATGAAGCGTCATCGTCTGTCTTCATGGGCTTCAGATACAGATGAACTACTTATGAAGTTAACCCGGCCCCTCCTGGCCGGTTTACGCCCAGTGGTAATATCCCCAACACTCCCCGAACAAAAATAGAATACAAAATGGATTGGAATTGAGTTGGCACGGTAAACATGCAAGCTTTTTCTCAAAATATTGAATGAAGAGGCCAAGCTCGTAGTAACCGCCCGAAACCAAAATATGGGAGATGGAAATTACTGCCTGTCCCTAACATGCAACACATGTCGGCTCGATTTTCAATAAGTCTAGATAGGGGCAGGTTTGTAATTTCACTCAAACGTGACATAATCGCCTCTCACCCGGATTCATACACGATGGGCGCCAAAACACAGTGTCTCCTCTGCCGAAATTGCCTCCCTTCCTGATTCATACACGGTGGGCACCAAAACAAACTCTCCGGCTCAAATCTCCGTCGGCAAATATTCGGTGTATGCGAGATTACCGTCCTATCCCCAATCGACTAATATTGCTGTGATGTAGGAAATTTCAAACGGGGGCTAAGCTTGTAAATTTCGTTGCATTTGAGACAAGAGAACCCTGAAGACGTGGTTCCCCCCTTCCTTCCTCCCTCCATTTCCCCATTCGTACTCCGTGGGCACCAAGACACCCTCTCCAACCCACCTCCTCCGTCCGCCACCCCATCCACCGTCGTCCTCCTCCACCACGCCGGAGCTGATACCCCGACGCCGTCGTCCATTAAAGGAGATCAACCTCTCTCATCCACGGCTTCGGACCAGGATCCTTGCATCCCGTCCTCTCGGTTCATCCCCGCCGTCATCCACCTTGCCGCTGCCGCTCCTACGACCGTCTCGTCCACCGCGTCAGGATATTTCCCCCGCCGCCACCGTCTACCCTCCTAGATCTGCTTCCACGCCGTCGACGGCCATCGCTACCCTAGCACCGTCAAATTCTCAGCAGATGCATACACGGCGCTGCACCAGAGGCGGTACTCTTTCGTATCTGCTCAACTTATTTATCGCAGCAAGAAATAGATCGCCACTGCTTTACTCTGATTTCTTGTCCATCAGTTAGGATCTTACTTGTTAGTTGAAAGAAAACATTGGTCGCGAAGTTGCCTTTGTCTGGTTTGCACCTTCAGATCCGCCATGGCACGCTGAACACTATACTCGCAATGCTTATGGTTTTCCCCTTTTATATTCCACACTAGTTAAATGAGAGTAGACTAAATTAAAAAATTTGGCCAGTCGATTTTTGAGAGCTCGCCGGAGTTCGCCGGAGGGAAGGAAGGGGCTCGAGTGGGGACGGTGGTTGTGGGGTGCAGTGGCCTGGCGGTGGTGGGGCCTCGCCGAACAAAGAAAACTCGACACGGGTGGGGCGGGGGTGCGTGTGTGGGTGGCGGAGGAACACAGGCCGTGGGGCGGTTCAGGGGAGGGCGGGGTGGTCGGGGCCGGTGATTTGGTCGGCGGCCCGTGCGGTGTTCTGTAGGGGAAGAGTCAGAGACGAAGAATAACAAGGGCGAGGAGACGTAGGATCTTCATCCAACCGCCTGAAATGGTCGACTGACCCAAATGACGAAAGTCAGGCGACTTGCATGCAGACATTCTTTTATATTCAGTACCATCATCATAGGTGCTTAGCACTGCTCCTCAATCCATCAAGCTAAACAACGTGCCACTCATAATTCCAAAATTGTTGCTCAAATACGAATCTGATATGATGTTGATATTACTAAAAGAAGATAATGTTTAATTGGTCAGCTAATGTTCCTACTTTGCTTTCGAAAAGCACGTGCGCCACATATAGAGAGACAGCAGGGAGTTGCATTCTTAATGCGCTCTGTTCATCATGTGTGGGCACTGCGCAACGAACATTTTATTATCCAAAATCTACTTGTTCTTCTTTAGCATGTTCTTGTTATGTTCTTCTTTAATAACTACTCTCTCCGTTCCTAAATACAAGTATTTGTATAGATTCCACCATGGACTACATATGGAGCAAAATGAGTGAATCTACACTAAAATGTATCTGTATACATCTGTATGTGATCCATAGTGGAAATCTCTACAAAGACTTATATTTTGGAACAGAGGGAGTATGATAGTAGTATTGTATGTTCCTTGTAGTGAAGAGGAGCAGGGACATTTGTAGTGTAGAGATCTATTTCGGTCGGTTGTGATGGATACTTTCAACTCTTCAGGCCTCTTTGATTCGTAGGATTTTGTAAACATAGGAATAGGAATTGTAGTGGCATGCCCACTTGAATCCTATAGGATTAGCAAGGAAATGCGGGGACTTGTGTCACCTTTGAGAGTTACACTGATATTAACAGTACCACACCTTCAGTTGAAGAGAGCTGGTATCCGAAGCCTTTCTAGCCGTACCAGAAATAGTAGCCCATATTTTCTAACAGGTTCCACTTTCGTGATTTTACTTGTGATGCTTACGGTTTTCCCGTTATATCTCCACTATGATCTGTGTAGTTGCTTTGTGTCGCACTAGCAGCAGTCCAGTCTTGAAGCTAAACAACACACCAATCATAAGCCAAAGCTTACTTCTTCAAATATGAATTGTGATATGATACTGATATTATTTAAGAAACACACATTTAATTGGTCAGCTAATGCTCCCACTTGATTTTCCAAATGCATGTGGCCACAAATAGAGAGACAACATGGAATTGCATTTCTTTCGGTGCTGTGATTCATCATGAGTGGGTAACCAACATTGTATGCGAAGAAGTGGAACCTCAAGAATATGCTTCCTCTTCTGTTCTTTAACATGTTCCTCTTTTGTTATTCTGTATTTAGTACGTACAGTATGTTCCTTGTCATCAAGGGGACCATGGACATCCGCAGTCAACAACTGATAGAGCTAGCCTATACTTACATTTATAGCTACTTGGTTATGTAGCATCACTCTTCATCTTATCTTAAATATTCTCCATTTTTTCTTATATTATCACATCTATATTTACTGTTAACAAAATGTAGAATAAAGGCAATGCTTATGAAGAAGATTCTGTGGTGAACTTCTTGAATTGCCCCCCCCCCATCCGCATGGACAAGGGCTTTATAGAGCTGGTCTTCACCACTAATGTAAGTTTGTCCTTCTCAGGCCTTCAAACTTTGTTCTGTATATTTGGTTAGGCATGACTGCAACAGCTGTTTATTTTTGGTGTTTGCATCAAATTGCATGTTTAAAGTTTATTATGTAGTTCATAAACAAAAGTTTATACTTCTCATTTAAGTTTTCAGTTGTACAACCAAGTTCCTTCTTCATACAATGTAAATTAAACTATACAGAGCAAGTGATCTTCTTTTGCACTGCATGTATACTTCTATTCTTGATCTGTAATCCAGTGGTGTGTGAACCTACCCACTTCAGCACAATGTCATATTCTGCAATGTCTTAACTATGAACAATGTCATATCATTCTACTGTTATTTAAACCGTCTCCTTATTTGCCAATCTGAAATGGGATAAATTGACAGAACACTAACCATTGATACTTATGAGTTCTTGATCTGTAATCCAGTGGTGTCGTGAAGCTGGCAACTCCTTCACATTGTTATTTCCTACCATGTCTTAACCTGAACAATACCATATTGTGTTAATGCTATTTTAAACTGTGTCACTTTATTCGTCAATAAGAAATGTGATGAATTGTCATCACTGATACTTATATGTGCAACACATGTCATCTGTCTGCTTGTTTCTTTTTCAGAGTGAGGAGGATACAAGCGTCAATCAAGCGCAGTCTCATCAGCTTGCTCAGCTGCTTGCGCTGCAGCTCCCAAGCAGGGCTAACATTTCTTGAACTCTATTGAAGTGTTGTCGGATTTGTATATTATTTTGTCGGTGTGTTTATTTGCACTGTGGCGATCTTTGATGCCTAGTGTATGTAATCTGCTGCCTACTCGTGCTTTATTATCATAGTGGCGAACTTTGATGCAAGTGGATGTAATATGCCATAACTTCTTTATTGTATAGTCTGGGTTTATTCTTATTCACGATGCTGCAGTTATTTTCCTGTATATATATCCTCTCTTCGCTCCATGAAAAGTAAACCCGCCAAACCGTAAAATAATGGTACATATCGGGCCGTCATACAAATCACTATGTATGGGCCACATCATGGGCCCAGTCATCTTGGTCCATTAACAGGCCTAAATGTAAACTGGCCCACTAGTAGTTTCGGGCCTTTAAAAGGCCGAGTAAACCGCATGCCCTCTTTTTGCAAGAAAATTCAATGGGCTTTTAGTAGGGTGAAAAGTAGGTTGGCCTGAAACATGCCGAACAGCTCACGGGCCGACAGCAGACCGAAATAGACGCCGGCCCATGATTGTGCCAGTCACATCATGGGCCGTGTAACACCCCGCATGTAACTTCCCATATTTGTAACTCCGACTCTTGCCATTTTCGGCTATGTGCTATGTTATTCCCTCCGTTGTCGGGTTTTGTCTTTCGTTTTGTATTTTGTCATGTCATGCATTTTCATATCATGTCATCATGTGCATTGCATTTGCATACGTGTTCGTCTCATGCATCCGAGCATTTTCCCCGTTGTCCGTTTTCCAATCCGGCGCTCCTATCTCCTCCGGTGCTCCCCTCTTGTTTTCTTTCGTGTGCGTGTGTCAAACTTTCTCGGAATGGACCGAGGCTTGTCAAGTGGCCTTATTATACCACCCGGAGACTACCGGTCAAGTTTCGTTCCATTCGGAGGTTGTTTGGTACTCCAACGGTTAACCGGGCATCCGCAATGTCCATTTGAGTGTCCAGCAAAACCCCCTCTATAACCAGCCCAAAACCCACCAAACTCTCTTCCATGCTCTAGGTCGTTCGATCACGATCGTGTGGGCGAAAACCGCACCTCATTTGGAGTCTCCTAGCTCCCTCTACCTATAAAACTCCATCTCCTCAGAAAAACGGAATCGCACACGAAACCCTAGCTTCTCCACCGCGCGCCGCCGGACGAAATCGTCTGCCGACGGACACGTCCGCCCGCCTGCGCCGCCGCGCCCCGACGAATCGCAGCGCGCCACGTCGCCTCCTCCCTCTCCCCACGCCCCCGGCCCGCCGGGCCCAGGCGGGGCCCGCCCGGCCCGATCCGCCGCCGCCTCTCGGATCCGCCGCCGACCCGCGCACCCGCGCCTCGCCGCCGGCCGGCGCCGCCCCGCCGCGGCCGCCCGTCGTCGCCCCGCCGCCGGCGCCGCGGCCACCGCCTCCGTCCGCCGGCGCCTCCCCGCGCCGCCTCCTCCCGCCGACCTCGCCGCCTCCTCTTCCTCCCGCCGGCGAGCGCCATCGACCGAGCCGGCCTCTCCCTCGATCCGATCTGGTAGCCTCTCGTGAGCGTCGACTTTCTCCTCGCCCCTTTTTTTCCCAAGTCCTCAGACTTCCTTAGCATGTGCCCCTGTTCGTGATGCCATAACTCCGCGCATATAGCTCCTCGCGCGTGTAATATGTTAAATTGTTCGCCTCGTGCTGCTCTTCATTTTGTTCAATTGCACCATGTTCATTAGAGTTCATCTTGATGCCCAAATCATCGTTGGAAGAGGGCTAGTTGCTGTTATTCTCTGGTTCTTGATAGAACTTGGAGATTTGTCATTTTTGTGTCATTTAATCTGTGCATCTTTTGGGCATGAGCTCTACATGTGTTTTGAAGTATGCCATGCCATCGTTCCAGTGGTGTAGTGCATGTATTTTTGTGATCTCTGTGGTGACTAGCACAAGCATGCAAAGTAGGCCCCATAATATTTCTGATTTCAGGGACTTGGTGATTTCTCTGTAAACTTGTTGCTGTAATTTTGTTGCCATGTAAACTTGATGCTACAGAGAGATCCATGCATATTTTGGAGATATTCAGTAAGGATGTTTTGTAGCTATAGTTCTAATCGATCCATTCCTGCAACTGTTTGCAATTATGGAGTGCCATAGCATGACTCAATCTTTCTCTACTTTTGCTATAAAATATTTCTGGCAGATTCTTAACATGATATGCAATTTTGCCAAGCTTATTGTAGTTGATCCATACATGCTATGCTATTGTTCTTGCAATGGATAGCTTCATAAATATGCAATATTGCTGTAGGTGTGCTTGGATTGTCATGAATTGCTCTGTAGTGAGTGCATCAAGCTCACAAAGAGGCCTACATATTAATATTTCTGCCATTCTCTGTTTTCTGCAGTCTGAAACCTGTTAACGAAACTTGCTATGTTTACATGCTTGCCATCATATCTTCTGTACCATTTTGGCTTATGGTCAGTAAGGGACTTTTGTCATGTGCTTTGAGTAGAACACTTCCATGCCTTCTTTTGCTATGTTAAGTTCCTGTAGCATGTTGATTTCGTGCTCCGAACTTTGCTACCTGATGCTGTTTTCTGCCATGTCCAGTTTTTCACCAAGTCTGTGAACCTGTAATCTTTTGCACTTTTGCCATGCTTGTTTGAGCTTGATATGTTGTGATCTAGCCGTAGCTCAGTGTTCATCTTTTGTCAAGCATCGCCTGTAGATTACTTCCATATGCTTTGTTGCTATGTTGGGGTGCTTTAGAATTATTGTTTGTTGCATTTTAAGTGCTATCTTGCTGTTTATCGCAGATTCGTGTCATTCTTGTTTTGCTTGCCATTTGCAAACCGTGCATCCGATTCCGGTGATCTTTATATCGATTTCGACCGAAATCATCTCATCTTTCCAGTGGCATGCTTGGTTTGCCAAGTTACTGCCATGTTCATCATTTTTCCTTCCGGAGCACGCATAGGCATCGCATATCATATCTTGCATATCATACTTGTTTTGCATCATGTTGCTTGTGCATTTCTCGTTGTTGATTGTGGTTCCGTTTGTTTGTGTTCTTGTCTTGGGTAGAGCCGGGAGACGAGTTCGTGAACGAGGAACCTGTCGAGTACGCTTACGAGGATCAAGCTTTCGACAACTCTGAGAACCTTGCAGGCAAGATGACCACCCCTCGAAATCACTTCTATCTTTGCTATGCTAGTTGTTCGCTCTATTGCCATGCTCCGCTACCTGTCACTTGCTATATCATGTCTCCGATTTTAGCCATGTCAGCACCTAACCATCCTTTCCTAGCAAACCATTGTTTGGCTAAGTTACCGTTTTTGCTCAGCCCCTCTTATAGCGTTGCTAGTTGCAGGTGAAGTTGAAGTTTGTTCCATGTCGGGACATGGATATGTTGGGATATCACAATATCTCTTATTTAATTAATGCATCTATATATATTTGGTAAAGGGTGGAAGGCTCGGCCTTATGCCAGGTGTTTTGTTCCACTCTTGCCGCCCTAGTTACTGTATACCGGGATTATGTTCCTTCAGTTTGCGTTCCTTACGCAGTCGGGTGATTTATGGGACCCCCTTGACAGTTCGCCTTGAATAAAACTCCTCCAGCAAGGCCCAACTTTGGTTTTACCATTTGCCACCTAAGCCTTTTCCCCCAGGTTTTCGCGAGCCCAAGGGTCATCTTTATTTGAACCCCCGGGCCAGTGTTCCTCTGAGTGCTGGTCCAAACTAGAGCCACTTGCAGCGCCACCTTGGGGAAACTCGAGGATTGGTTTTAGCTGTACGTAGTTTTCATCCGGTGTGCCCTGAGAACGAGATATGTGCAGCTCCTATCGGGATTGTCGGCACATTCGGGCGGCTTTGCTGGTCTTGTTTTACCATTGTCGAGATGTCTTGTAAACCGGGATTCCGAGACTGATCGGGTCTTTCCGGGAGAAGGTTTATCCTTCGTTGACCGTGAGAGCTTATGATGGGCTAAGTTGGGACACCCCTGCAGGGTATTATCTTTCGAAAGCCGTGCCCGCGGTTATGAGGCAGATGGGAATTTGTTAATGTCTGGTTGTAGATAACTTGTCACTTGACCCATTTAAAATACATCAACTGCGTGTGTAGCCGTGATGGTCTCTTCTCGGCGGAGTCCGGGAAGTGAACACGGTCTGAGTTATGTATGACGTAAGTAGGTGTTCAGGATCACTTCTTGGTCATTGCTAGATGATGACTGTTCCGTTGCTTCTCTTCTCGCTCTCATTTGCGCAAGTTAGCCACCATATATGCTTTGCCGCTGCAGCTCCACCTCACTACACCATCTTTTCCTACTAGCTTAAATAGTCTTGATCTCGCGGGTGTGAGATTGCTGAGTCCCCGTGACTCACAGATTCTACCAAAACAGTTGCAGGTGCCGACGATGCCAGTGCAGATGATGGCGTCGATCTCAAGTGGGAGTTCGACGAGGAACGTGGTCGTTACTATGTGTCTTTTCCTGATGATCAGTAGTGGAGCCCAGTTGGGACGATCGGGGATCTAGCATTTGGGGTTGTCTTATTTTCATCTGGATTTTGACCGTAGTCGGTCTATATGATTGTATTTTGGATGATGTATGATGTTATTCATGTATTGTGTGAAGTGGCGATTGTAAGCCAACTCTTTATCCCATTCTTGTTCACTACATGGGATTGTGTGAAGATGACCCTTCTTGCGACAAAACCACTATGCGGTTATGCCTCTAAGTCGTGCCTCGACACGTGGGAGATATAGCCGCATCGTGGGCGTTACAGGCTGTTAACAGGCCAAAATTGTCTCGGTCCTTGTTTGGCCCAATCAGATTATCGATTGTGAGCAGGCCGGATACAAAGCGGGTGTCGGTGTACAAAAGTAGAGGCGCTCCTTTTGACCCCTTTACTTGTGCACGGACAGTCGGAGCCACACCCACGGCCACACTAAGCAGAGCAGGGGAGGGAAGCCGGAGAGAAGCTAGAGGAACAAGATGGTCAGAGGTAACGCCAAGGCCAGAAACACAAGACAACAAAGGGGAGAGGTGCAGACCCTCGGCAAGGCCCTTGACGGGGCAGCCTCCGCGGCCCCGGCAAGAACCTTGTGGGGGCAACTTGCCCAAACGCCAACAGAGCGAGCTGCCCTTGAGCCCACAGGTTTCAACCCAACCAACTACGATTGGACCAGGGCTCGGGAGGCACCTCTGTGGTGGCATGCAGATCTTTGTCAAGACCATAGATATATGAGATCAGATGAGGACCAGAAGACGGCGACCCTCGGCGGGATCCTTGCCGAGGAAAGCCATGAGACCCCCGGCAAGATCCTTGCCGGGGACGACTGCGCGCCACGGCAAGACCCTTGTCGGGCCCCCGGCAAGGCCATTGCCGAGAACATCAGCGGGGCCATTGCCAGGCCCGCACCAGCCAAGTTTCCACCGCCATTAGCATGCAGCTGCCAGCCCGACCAACTGGGCAGGCACTTGCGTGGCAACATGCAGCTTCCAGGCCAGATCAGCAAGCGCCTGCATGGCGGCATGCAGATCTTCGTGAAGGCCCTACCACCGTGCCACCTCAGCTGCCTGCCTGCCTACATGGCGCCACATGCATCGCTGGCCAGGGCGCGTGTCGAAGCGAAGAGGAGCGGCAACGGACGGGACGGGCCTCGCTCCCTTCCCCGATAAAGCTAGGGGACACCTAAGCGACACATTAAATGCGTCTTGTCCTGTAATACGGGCGATAAGCTCATAGTACTGTAGGCCTTTCCACCTCCTGTGTGCCACTGTGGCAGCCCCTTTCGACTATCAAAGGAGGCCCATGGCGTACTGGAGGGGGATTCGGCTCTTTTGGACTACGCAGCCACCGTAGCTAGTTCGAGAGCTCAAGAACTCTCTCAAATACACACCAAAGCAGGACTAGGGTATTATGGATCCTCGCGGCCCGAACCTAGGTAAACGATCCTTGTGTTGATTGCTAATCCTGCTCTTCTCACAACCCCGTGCGCCGGCAACCGTAGTAGGGATTCTTGTGATCCCATAGGTGTCGTTTCCCACCGACATCTTTGGCGCGCCAGGTAGGGGGCGCAATTGTGAGAATCTGGTCTAGTAGTTAGCCTAGCAGTTCTTCATCACCATGGCTCCCAAGAAGAAGACGATCATAGCGATCGGCGCGTCGGGAGCCGAGCGGCCTGCGCGTTGGAATTCGAAGCGCGCCACGGTCCATGCAGCTGTCGCCGCCACCCACGCCAGCAGAAGCTTTGGCGTGTGCGCAGCTGCTCCTCGACTTCCCTCCTGTTGCGTAGAAGTTCGACGAGTGGAGGGCCACCATCCGGAGCCTCGTCGCCGTCGCCAACAAAGATGGTCCGCGACCGGCGGGGCCCTCGGGCCGGCGCTCCACCGAGCCACCACATGCCAGCGCCGGGAGGACCGGGGGTGCTGTGGTCACGGTGCACTCTCCTCCTCATCGCCAGCCACCGTGGATGTCGGCCTATCGTGACGACGCTTGTGATAACATCTCTATAGCGTCGTCGGACCCGCGGACCCACCGCGACCAGCGCCAAGTTCTTCGAGAACAAGCTCACGAAGATGCTCGAACCACTATCGAGCACCGGCGTGATACACGCCACCAGTCGGACAAGTGGGCGGGACCCGCTATGGACCACCTAGCACCGGGGGGCTCCGGCGGCCTACCTTACGAGGTGGGCTGCCCAACCTTTACCCGTGAGCTGCGGCAGTTCCAGTGGCCGTCCCACCGCATGTTCAAAGCCGACGCCGGCGAGAAGTACACTGGCAAGACCCATCCGTCAGAGTTCCTCAGCATATACACCATCACGATGCAGGTTGCCGGAGCTCGCTAAGACAAGGTGCTTGCCAATTACTTCCCGTTGGCACTAAAGCACAATGTCATGTCTTGGTTGATGCACTTGCCGGCGGATTCCATTTCTTCTTGGTCTGATCTGTGCCATGAGTTCGTTGGTGCCTTCACTGGAGGCCACCAAGCTCATGGCCAGGCCAGTGATTTGCATATCATTCCCCAGAAGGAAGGGGAAACCTACGCAAGTACATCCAGAGATTTAGCCGGGTGCAGTACAACATCCCCGACATTCATCCCGCCGCCGTGTCAGCGTGTTCCATCAGAACGTGTGCAACCGCAAGATGCGCGAAGAGCTGGCGATGACCAAGGTTAAGGATGTGGCCGAACTCTATGTTCTGGCCGATAGGTGCGCCCGGGCTGAAGAGGGAGGGAAGTACCCCGGCGAGGACGCCGGTGCGGAAACCGACTCTACTGATGAAGACACCGCCGCCCCGACGAAGAAGGGCCGGCGTCGCAACAGGAAACGCAAGGGCAAGGCCGTGCTTGCCATCGAGGCATCCGACAGCATCGGCGCCGCCAAGAAGGCCAAGGCAAACGACCCCGGCAAAGAAATCGCCGGGTGCGCACCTTGCCGGGCCTTGGCGGCTGCCGACAAGCCAGGGGGCTCCGACAAGCAGTACTGCAAGATCCACCGCACCAAGGGCCACGACCTCTAGAACTGCCGGCAAGTCGAGCTGCTTGCTAAGAAGCAAAAGGCCGAGTATGAGAGGCGGGACAAGGAGAAGGGTCAGGATGGTGCCGAGGGATCCGGCAAGAAGCATGGCAGCCAAGGAGGCCGCCGCGGCAAGGACAACCAGCAAGAGAGGCCCGCCCGGGGCTGTGACAAGAAGCAAGAAGACGATGATCATGACGAGGACGATGAGTCCAGCGAGCAAGGGTTCCAGAAGGCTACGGGGGCCATGTGCGTAGATGGTGGCGTGTCGCTGCATACTTCTCACCGCCAGCTCAAGCAGTGGGCGCGTGAGATTAGAGCAGCGGAGCCATCGTTCGACGCTTAGAAGCCGCTAAAGTGGTCCAGCACGCCCCTCATCTTTGATGCCGAGGACCACCCTCACCGCACAACCGCGGTCGGGTGTTTGCGGTTGTTGGTCTCGCCAACGATACGCAACCTCAAGGTGAACAAGATGTTGGTTGACGGCGGGGCCAGCCTTAACTTGATCTCGCCCGTCGTGATCAAAAGACTGCAAATTCTTGGTGGAGACCTTGAGGAAACGGGCACGTTTCAAGGGGTCAATCCGGGGAGGAGCCAGCCGAAGGGGAAGGTCACACTGCCCGTGACGTTTGGAGGAGAGTTGAACTACATGACGGAGAGGATCATCTTTGATGTGGCCGAGCTCCCCTTGCCCTACAAGGGGATCCTCGGCCGCCTGGCACTAGCCAAGTTCATGGCAGCGTCGCACTACGCCTACAACATGTTGAAGATGCCCGGGCCGTTGAGCATCATCTCCGTCCCCTCCGACAAGAAGGACGCGCTGATTTGCGCCGACCAACTCTACCGGGAAGCAGTTGCAGCAGCTGCCGCCAAGGCACTTGCTCCTGCCGCTGAAGCCCCGGGAGGGAAGAAGAAGGCCGGCAAGACCTCTCGCACCCACTCCGGCAAGCGCACCTCTTCGGAGTGTTGTGCTACCATCGAGGACGTGCCAGAGAGCTCCACCGGCAAGAGCAAGAAATCTAGAGCTGAGCCACCGCAGACCAAGAAGGTGTCCGTTAGGGAGGATGGCACGGGAGGGGCTTTCACCATAAGCTCCACCCTCGACAGCAAATAGGAAGGTGCGCTCGTCACCTTCCTGCGGGCGAATGTCAACGTGTTTGCATGGCAAGCATCCGACATCCCCGGTGTTCCCAGGGAGGTGATTGAGCACCACCTAGCTGTCTGTCCTCATGCGCGGCCCGTCAAGCAGAAGGTCAGGAAGCAGGCTCTGGAAAGGCAGGAGTTCATCACAGAGGAGATCAGGAAGTTGGAAGCGGCGGGTTTGGTGAGAGGAGTGCTCCATCCGACGTGGTTGGCCAATCCGGTGGTGGTGCGCAAGGAAAATGGGAAGTGGAGGCTGTGTATTGACTACACGGATATCAATAAGGCTTGTCCCAAGGACCCCTTCCCATTGCCGTGCATCGACCAGATTGTTGACTCCACGGCCGGGTGTGATCTGTTGTCATTCCTTGACGCCTACTCGGGCTACCACCGGATCTTCATGACAAGAGAAGTTGAAGAGAAGACAGCATTCATCACCCATGTGGTATGTATTGTTTTTTACGGATGCCTTTCAGGTTGAAGAGTGCTGGCTGGACGTTTGCAAGAGTGGTCCAAATTGGTTTTGAACCCCAGCTCCATAGAAATATGGAAGCATACATGGATGACATAGTGGTCAAAACCAAGGACAGGGCAAGTCTTGTACAAGACCTGGAAGAGACGTTTGCCAACCTGCGCAAGATCAACATCATGCTGAACCCTGAGAAGTGTGTCTTCGGCGTTCCGTCCAGCAAGCTTCTCGGGGTCTTTGGGTCGCATCGCGGGATTGAGGCAAACCCAGACAAGATCAAGGCTATTGAACAGACTGAGGCGCCCAAGCGGATCAAGGATGTGCGTCGGCTCACTGGTTGCGTTGCCGCCATGAGCCGATTCATCTCCAAGTCCGCCGAGCGCGCCCTCCCCTTTTTCAAAATCTTGAAGAAGGCAGGCCCAATGGAGTGGACCCTAGAAGCCGAGGCGGCGTTGCAGGATCCGAAGAAATACCTTTCCTCCACGCCAGTACTGGTTGCGCCTAAACCACAAGAGACGTTGCTGCTGTATCTAGCGGCAACGAATCAAGTGGTCAGCGCCGCACTGGTAGCACAGAGGGAGGTCGACAAGGAGGCAGTCGCGACGGCAGCACCAGCGGATGGCAAGCCAGAGATTCCCCCGGCAGGGCCTGGTGCCGGCAAGGCAAGGCCCCCGGCAGAGTCTGACGCCATCGGGGCAGTGCTTGGCAGCGACTAACACCTAGCCTGGAGGTCGAGTTTTGCGTCTTTCTGTTCTCTTTGGTTCACAGGGCACGCGGACACTTCTGCTGAGCCGCTTGGGAAGAAGAGAACGAACCGGCGCTCCGGCCCCGGCACGCCAAGACCGCCGGGGGCTGAAGATACAAGGATCCAACCACGGCAAGCCAAGGTTGCCGGAGGCTGCAGATTCAGATAAGTCTTTCATCCCCCTGTCATGCGTTTCCGTATAGAACTGGGACATGTGAAACCTCATTTATATTCTTAAAACCACCATGCTCCCCTTTCCTGAACCCAAGAGCTACCTCTTGGGTTGGAATTTGGTAGTAGCCGCGGTGGCAAGGAGATGAACGAGGGGCCTAACTCTACTCCGCCCCTGCCTCCGCCAAGAGCGCGAGAACGGTCAACCGAGGTGGAGAGACGACAAGGCATGTTGCCGGGCAACAATGTTTATCTTAAAAATAGCAAGGATTCGTCCTTGGCATGGGCCTCGCTCATGCATAAAGAACCCGGCAAACCCCCTTTTCATTAAAAACATCCCATACAGGTACCATTCATACGGAATTAAAAACATGAGCAAGGGGATTACAAGTCTTAAATCTAACAAGTGCCCGCAGGCTTACAAACGAAAAAAGATAATGTGCCCGTAATCCCTTTCTTGTCCCTCTCCTCAGAAGGTGGAGCAAGACAGCGGAGGGCAAAAGGGGCGCCTAGGCGAGGTGCGAGGAACAAAAGGCACCAAGAGAACATCTTGGTGCCGGGAAAGGAGATGGAAGACGAGGCAGCGGGCCGGCAATACGCGACAAAGGCGTGGGTGCCCGGGTACTCCGAGTTGATGGCCGCCAGCCGCCTTCTTCGCCTTCTCTGGCCCTCCACGCCAGCCGCCCAAGGAGACGACGGAGAGCGCCCCGATCGAGAGCTTGGCTAGGAAGACCCTCGGCAGGGCGCGTGGCTGAGGAAGGGGTGGCGAGGTCAGTCGGACTCGGCATCCTGCTCGACTCCCTCGTCGTCGATGTCGCTGTCCTCCTCATCACTCCCGCTTGAGGAGGAATCTTCATCGTCAGAGGAGCTCTCCACGCAGCACTTCAGGCGAGTTCCAAGGTCTTCGAAGACCTTGACGGAGAGCAAGCCGCCCTCCATTAACTTGAAGTAGAGGATGAGCCCCACCGTCAAGCTATGGAGGCAGGCAAACGTCTTCCATCCGCGACAGAGATACATAACATGAGGAGCAGGGAAGTCGACGTCGACCCGCGTGCAGCCGGTCCCGCAGCCCCTCATGTCCAATCTGAGGGTCTGGGGCGGATCGAGCTCCATCTCCTGAGCGAAGGGGTGGGGAGACGGAGACGACGACGCGGTGGCCAGTGCAGCCGGATGAAGAACTCGCGGGGCCGGTCCCCGACATGACCCTCCGTCGTGGGAGGCACCACTGGTGAATGCGCGGTCGCCGTGCTACCTCGTCCCCCTCTCCCACGACCACCGCGGCGACCTCGGCCATGCCCCCTCCCCCTTCCTCTTGCGGCTGTCCCCGCCGCCGCGGGCTCGTGGGAAGGAGGGACGCGCTGACGAGCAGCGACCCTCGCCGCCACTATCGAAGGCCCAGCACCTCCTCTCGCCATGGCAGGTCGGAGAAAGAAACACAGGTGAAGGAGGATGGGTGCTGAAGGAATGTGGGACGACGCCCTCCCTCCCCCTCCTTATAAAGGGGCGAGGTCAGGGCTCGGCCGCCCCACTCAGCCAATCCAGCCGTCAGAGGCGCAGGGAATCAGGACCGACCCGCCGCCCCAATCAGTGACGGCCCGGTTTCCCGCCTCCAGCGCCCGCCACTTGCATGAAGGACGCGTGGCGAGGGAGCAAGGTCGAAAGGACAAGTGAGGTGACCATTTCCCGCCCCGTGATCGGGGGGGCGTGGGCGCCTTGAAGACCGCGACCCGAGTCCATCCAGTAAATGAGCCACGCCTCCACGCCTCCCTCTTTTATGGTGGAGGCGCGAGCTGCCTCTTTACCACGATGTGACGCATGCATGCAGAAACCGCCCCATGCATGACACCCCACGTCACGCACGACCCTCCACGTTGCATGCAGGCCGTGGGGAAGCACAGCAGACGGAAAATTACTGCGTTAAAATCCGCCCCTCCTGCCCGCGCACTGTTTTGGGCCTGGCCCATCAACGTGTCGCGCTTATGTGTGGCCCAGGCCCGGGGGCTCCTGTCGGTGGACAAAAGTAGGGGCGCTCCTTTTGACCCCTTTACTTGTGCACGGACAGTCGGAGCCGCGCCCACGGCAACACTAAGCAGAGCAGGGGAGGGAAGCCGAAGAGAAGCCAGAGGAACAAGATGGTCAGAGGCAACGCCAAGGCCAGAAACACAAGACAGCAAAGGGGCAAGGTGGAGACCCCTGGCAAGGCCCTTGCCGGGGCAGCCTCCGTGGCCCCGACAAGAACCTTGCCGGGGCAAGTTGCCCAAACGCCAACAGAGCGAGCCGCCCTTGAGCCCACACGTTCCAACCCAACCAACTACGATTGGACCAGGGCTCGGGAGGAACCTCTGTGGTGGCATGCAGATCTTTGTCAAGACCATAGATATATGAGATCAGATGAGGACCAGAAGACGGCGACCCTCGGCGGGATCCTTCCCGAGGAAAGCCACGAGACCCCCAGCAAGATCCTTGCAGGGGACGACTGCACACCACGGTAAGACCCTTGTCGGGCCCCCAGCAAGGCCCTTGCCGAGGACATCAGCGGGGCCACTGCCAGGCCCGCACCAGCCAAGTTTCCACCGCCATTAGCATGCAGCTGCCAGCCCGACCAACTGGGTAGGCACTTGCGTGGCAACATGCAGCTTCCAGGCCAGATCAGCAAGCACCTGCATGGCGGCATGCAGCTCTTCCTGAAGACCCTACCACCGCGCCACCTCAGCTGGCTGCCTGCCTACATGGCGCCACATGCATCGCTGGCCAGGGCGCGTGTCGAAGCGAAGAGGAGCAGCGACAGGGGGGACGGGCCTCGCTCCCATCCCCGATAAAGCTAGGGAACACCTAAGCGATGCATTAAATGCATCTTGTCCTGTATTACGGGCGATAAGCTCATAGTACTGTAGGCCTTTCCACCTCCTGTGTGCCACTGTGGCAGCCCCTTTCGACTATAAAAGGAGGCCCATGGCGTACTGGAGGGGGATTCGGCTCTTTTGGACTACGCAGCCACCGTAGCTAGTTCGAGAGCTCAAGAACTCTCTCAAATACACACCAAAGCAGGACTAGGGTATTACGCATCCTCGCGGCCCGAACCTGGGTAAACTATCCTTGTGTTGACTGCTAATCCTGCTCTGCTCACGACCCCGCGCCCCGGCAACCATAGTACGGATTCTTGTGATCCCATAGGTGTCGTTTCCCACCGACACCGGGCCATAGTTAGGCCCAACTATATGACGGGATTTAACAGGCCAAAATGTTAAACGGGCCTTTAACAGACCGAAACTAATATCAGCCCATATTACTAAATCGGCCTTTAGCAAACAGAAAACCTAACCGGGCCTCATGTGGGCCCAAAAGCACAGCGACCAGTTGACGGGCCGAACCTGATATGGGCCATAATTTATCCCAAAGGCTCTTAAAGTGCCGGATCTGATATGGGTTGTAATATGGCCCAGAACGTGGTAGGCTATTAACGAGCCGGATCTCATACGGGCCCTTATTAGGCCCAAAACGTGGCAGACTGTTAATGGACCGGATCAAATATGGGCCGGCATTTGGCCCAAAACATTGTAACCTGCTAACGGGCCGGCCCACTAGTGTCTTCAAAATCTTGTGAGCCTTTACCTGGGCCGGCCCATTATGGTCTGCAAAGTCTTGTGGGCCTTTAGCTGGGCCAACCCATTAAGGTCTGCAAAATCTTATGGGCCTTTAGTTGGGTCGGCCCATTTAATCTTTATGGGCCACTTTTGGGCCGGTCCACGTGTCAACATATCACAGGCACATCTCGCCCATTGGATGAGTGACATCTGTGCCAACGCGGAGCTAACACGTGGTTCCGTCGGCCAATGAGAATTTTACACGTGGAAAATTGCGATTGGTCACACTACTGCAGGATGCTGCTAACGCGACACTACAATTAGAGACCCTTCGAGAAACGGTGTGCGATGTCATAATCGCAAACGGTGGTGTATGAAAACCGTCAGAAATGTATAAAACATTTGCGATGACGGATGCATCAAACACGGTTCAGCTTTTAGTTGCGTGTGCGATGAAGGGCATACGGTTCAGTTCAATTAACTGTTTGCGATGAGGAGGAACAAAAGAAATGGGCAGCCAGATGAAGGCATGTGCGATACACAGCATACGGTTCAGTCGGATGAACTGTTTGTGATTAGGCAACACAAAATAAACGGCAGCCGGATGAAGGTCTGTGCGATATACAGCATACGGTTCACTCGGATGAACTGTTTGTGATTAGGCAAGAGAACAGAAACTGTTCAATATAACAAGATGTGTGTGATACGCGGCAAACAGGTCTGTAATCAAAAATGTGTGCGAAGACCGATAATAACACAGACGATTGCTTCTAATAAGACGTATGTGATATGCTCTGTCTACACAACATCTATTCGCCATTGTGGGACGGGCAGTCATCCGGATACGCCATAAGGATGTGAAGAGGCATTCCTATCAGCAAAGACTAGCTGTTCCACCAGTAGCTCATGTAAGAAAACTATCAAGTTAAGTGTGCTCAGGCTGGAGCAGCCATCGGATGGGTGACTGGATGGGAAGTTGTGTCGATGTTAAATTAGGTGATGGGATGGGTCATTTCGGTTAAATGACCGAAATGCCCCATTCCCTCAGCTAATTTAACCTCGAGGTCCTTGTTTTTTATTTTATTTTTAACACATGTTAAAGAAGGTCTACCGCATTACTTTTTGATAATGTGCGATACGTGGCATACAGTTGATCCATCCGACCTATTTGTGATGGAATAGGCCATGTGTGTTGTGGGCAAATGCTTGCTAGTATTCAACTGTTTGGGATTGATGAATTCATCACCGACGGGTTCCCTAGTGTGGTCCGTGTTCATCTGATCATCATCTACGACTTGTGCTAGCTCGATGCTAAGATTCCATTAATTGATGGTGTTTTATGAACACGCCACCGTTTCCCGCCATTTCCTCACCTGTTTCCCGCCACCCTGCTATATTGCGCATAGGGGGCGCGCGACGCACGGAGGCGACAAGCGCAGCCTATAGCACATCCACCTTTTCCAAGCATGCCAACCAACCAAAGCGCCGCCTCTGCCATCAACCTCGTCGACGAGGAAAACGAGCAGGTGCCACGGTCCGTCGAGGCCGAGGCGCTCCCCGGCAACGCGATGGACGACGCCATGATGCGCGTCATCGCCACGGTTGAGCAGACCTTTGGCGCATGGCGCTTGAGCACAGCGGATCAAGATAGGCATGTCAGCGCCGACAGGCTACAGCTCGCCGCACAACATGATCGATGGCGCGCCGCAGAGCAAGCTAGGCGCGTCCGTGCCGATAGGCTGCGGCGCGCCGCACAGCGAGACCGTTGGAGTGCCGCAGAGCGAGAGGCGCGGCGCGCCGCACAGCAACAGTGGATCCATCGGCATTTGCCTGCTGTCGACACGGCATTGCAGCTGGGTACACGTCCCGTCAGTACCACCATTCCTCGCCAGGAGTGGGCAGAGGCCCTCAGCGCCGTACTTGCACCAAAGGCCGGCCGCGCCGTACTTGCACCGGACGCCCGCCGCACCGTTCACATGGGTGCCGCCATTCGCCTTGCCCGCGGCCCGCTGGATGCCAACGCGCTGGTCCATAGGCTCGACCGCCTCCTTGGCCCAGGTGTCCACGTCGGCGCAGTAGAGGAACATGGCCGTCGCATCCTCGAGCTGGTGATCTTCAATGAAATAGCCAACTTGGAGCTCGAGATCGTGCTCCAGATGTACCGCGAGCGTGTCCACTGCTTGGATGAACGCCTGCACGAGTTCAGGTAGAGCCAAGAGCTACCCTAGGCAAGGGCTGCTAGTCATGGTCTCATGGACGCGTTTTATTTTGGAAAGTCGTTTCGACGTGGATAGCTATGTATTCACAGCAATCATAGTATTGCTCTGTTTCAATGTGTGTACTCTGTTTTCCATTCTTATATGTTCTGCTTCAATGTGTGTATATACGCTTTCCATTATGTATATGTGGATGATAACAGCTAGATTCAAATTAGTGTACAAAAACAGATAGAAAATGGAATTCATAATATATATATATATATTAATTGTTCATTAGATCATCACAGAATATATATATATATATACATATATATATATATAATATCATCACATATACGTGATGATACTTAACTACTAGGTACAATGCATAAAATAGAAAATGAACAATACTAAAACTAATAATTCCTCCTGGGGCCAGTATTCCGGCAGCCCCTCGCCAGAAGCTCCCTGGTGCGCGGCGTCTTCCCAGAGCGGAGGCAGTACTCTGACTCCTCCGCCTCGCAGCGCTTGACGTACCGATCTGCCTCTTGCTGGGTGCCCACCGGAGCTCCTCATCGGTGGCACGCTGGAGCTTATCCGCCCACCTCCACGCAGCGACGAGGCGCCTAGCTCCTATGACCTTCCTCGCGAAGTACCCGTCTTCGTACACCTCCTCGGCACGATGACGCGCCCGCCCCCAAAGCTCCGCTGCCTCCTTTTTCCAGGCGGCATCACGGGCTTCACAGGCCGCCTGGTACCTAGCTTCCTCCTCCGCCATCTCCTTCTTGAAAGCCACTTGCCTGGCTTTCTCAGCCGGCGGCAGCGACTTCCACAGACAAAGATTGTACTGGCCCCAAAACCAATCCAAAGTTGGGGGGTCCGGTGCAACCTCGTTAGGCGGCACGTAGGGGTCCTCATCGCTGCTAATCGAGTGAGCGTCCTCGGGGGGCGGCTACTCCTCGTCGGCGCGTGGGCAGACCGGTGGCGCCATGGCAGAGATTTGAGAGAGAGAGAGGGCAAGCGAGGGGAGGATGTAGATGATAATGTAGGCGGAACGACGTGAGCAAGGTATTATTTATTGGCGGCCGGAATCTAGATCGACGGGGACAGTACACACGCCTGTCGCCGGAATTACACACAATTCCCGCAGCAAATCCGTGTGTGAACATAATAGCTGATGGTTTCCAATATAGAACCGTGTCTGATTAATGATCCCCGCCAATCACCTACCAAACCTCGAGCCGCGAGATTGAGTGCCAATCGTGTGGGGGTCGGTTCTCTTGCCAGATCTTTACATTTTCTTTTTTGAACACCAGATATTTATGTCGTCTGATGATTTTTTAACTCGCACACAAGTACATAAAAATATGACTTTTCAAACCGTTTTGGTTAGGCGTTGCATGTAGATGTAGTTCAAATTTGAACTACGGTCATTAAATGGTTAGAAAATCACTTAAATGTCTTTAAAAGGTCAAATGACCCCACAAAATTTCCAAGTTTTCACATGACAGTTGTATTAGTGCACGTTAAACGTAGGAAAAAATTTGAAGGCCGTAAGAGGAAGCTATCTCCCGTTCGTCAGCAAACATGCATTGTTCCCTCTCGGAACCACGAACCTTCTAGTGAGTTGCTCCGGTTTGCGAGGGGTGTGTGTCCAAAATTTCGACAAACAAACCAATTTTTTACCACATTATCTTGGTGGCATAAAATTACAACTACCAAGGTTTCATGTGTTTCTGATCATTTTTCTATTTACTGCAAATTTCGTTAAACGTTTGCATGTCTCCATGTCGTGAGACCAATATGTTTGAAAATTCCTTCTAATTTACTGCACATGGAATTAACTCGCACACAAGTACACAGGTATGATTTTTTTAAATCGTTTTGGTTAGGCATTGCATGTAGATGTAGTTCAAATTTGAATTACAGTCATTAAATGGTTATAAAATCACTGGAATGTCTTTAAAAGGTCAAATGACCCCTAGAATTTTCCAAAATTTCACATTACAGTTGTAGTACTTCATGTTAGATGTAGAAAATTTTTGAAGGCTGTATGAGGAAGCTATCTCCCGTTCGTCATCAAACATGCATTGTTCCCTGTCGGAACCACGAACCTTCTAGCGAGTTGCTCCGTTTTGTGAGGGGTGTGTGTCCAAACTTCTGTCAAACATGCCAATTTCTTTACCACATCATCTTGGTGGCATGACATTACACCAACCAAGGTTTCATGTGTTTCTGATTTATTTTTGGAATTAAAATGCCATGCCACTCCATGCATACATATTCATGCATATGTGTCCATGTCGTGATACAAATATGTTTGAAAATTCCCTCTAGTTTACTGCACATGGAATTAACTCGCACACAAGTACACAAATATGATTTTTCAAACCATTTTGGTTACGCGTTGCATGTAGATGTAGTTCAAATTTGAATTACGGTCATTAAATGGCTAGAAAATCGCCTAAATGTCTTTAAAAGGTCTAATGACCCCTAGAATTTTCAAAAATTTCACATTACAGTTGTAGTAGTGCATGTTCGACGTAAAAAAAATTGAAGGCCGTAAGAGGAAGCTATCTCCCGTTCGTCATCAAACATGCATTGTTCCCTCTTGGAACCATGAGCCTTCTAGTGAGTTGCTCCGGTTTGTGAGGGGTGTGTGTCCAAACTTTGGTCAAACATGCCAATTTTTTTACCACATCATCTTGGTGGCATGACATTACATCAACCAAGGTTTCATGTGTTTCTGATTTTTTTTTATTTTTTGGAAATAAAATGCCATGTCACTCCATGCTTAATTGTGTCATAGCCGGTAGACCAATATGTTTGAAAATTCCTTCCAATTTACTGCACATGGAATTAAATCGCACACAAGTACATGGAATATGAGTTTTCAAACCGTTATGGTTAGCTATTGCATGTACATGTAGTTCAAATTTCAATTACGGTCATTAAATGGCTAGAAAATCACTTAAATGTCTTAGAACGTCAAATGACCCCTGAAATTTTCCAAAATTTGACATGACAGTTGTATTAGTACTAGAAAATTTCTCGTTCATTTAAAACACCATCCATTGGCACTTTATTCCAAATTTGTCTTTCACAGCTAATAAAAAATATCTACAACATCACACACAGTTGTTTTCTAGGAACCATTTGCGATGAAAATATCTGGGTCTATTTAAGTCTCCCTCTTTAAGCTTCGCCGGCTCGTCTGCTCTAGTGCCGGCAACCCCCGAATCCACGAATCCCGATCCCCATTCCCGCACCCCCTTTTTGCAAAGATGAAGCCGTGGAAACGCTTCGTGAAGGCCCGTACGATGGCCGCGTCCCCCCCCCCTGAGCGCCGCCGCCTGCGCCGAGAGCGCGGCCGCCTACACCGAGAGTGTCGTCGCGTCCACATTGAGCGCGGCCGCTTCCGCTGAGAGGGCATCTGCGGTAGTCGACAGGGCAGCTGCGGCAGCCTAGAAGGCTGCAGCAGCTGCTGCGACGGCAGCTGCAAACGCCGAGAGCGCTCGAGCTGCCGTCCGTGCTGCTGATGTCGCCCTGGCCTAGGTCGAGGCCATCCACGCCAAGATCGAGGATGCACACACCAAGATATTCGAGGCCAACTCAGACTCCAACATGCAACCCACGTCTGAAAAGGCAGCGGTGGCCATGGAGCACCTGCTCCTCATGAGGTCGTCGAGCGGGAGCTGGAGATGCAGGAGGCAGCGGAGATCGAGGAGCGCCGGGAGGAGGAGTTGCGTGTGGCCGAGGTCGAGGTAGAGAAGAGTCTGTCCGTTGAGGAATCGGCGGTGGAGTACCAACGCGAGCTCTGGCGCAGCCACTTCTACGAGTACTACAACCTTGAGGGCGGCGCCGAGGACGAGGGGGAACACGGAGTCCACCAACGGTGGCATGTCGCCTGGACAAGTCATCGACGTCTCATCTCACACCGGTGATGCATAGGCCGGCACAACGGCGGATTTTTAATTATGCTTACTTAGGCTTTGTTTTTAATGCTGGTCTTTTGTTAGAGCAATGTTTAGGTCAACTGGCTCTGTGTAATTACTAAAATTTCTCGATTCAGTATGTGTGGTTTTTCTGCTGTACGCTCTTTTGTGTGCCCAAATTAGCAAGCGATGTTAAATTATGCAATGACGTACCCGGGGAAATTTCCACCAAAATTTGAATTATCAAACTCATCACATGCGCATGAAGCAGAAGAATCGTTTGCGATGCACACAATCGTTCAAAGTGAATGGTCCAGCGGCACCGCGCACGTTCAAAGTGAATGTGCCCATGCCTTGAGACCAAAATTTGAATTATCAAACTCATCCCATGCGCGTAAAGCAGAAGAATCGTTTGCGATGGACACAATCGTTCAAAGTGAATGGTCCGACGGCACCACGCGCAAAGTTTCCCTCCACATGTAACATCCCAATTTTTATTAAATTTGGATGTTAATAGAATCATTCAATGCATACCATATTTCTTTGCATTTTGGAGTTTTTGAAATATTCAAATAATATTTTTCCACTCGAGAAAAACAAATGAGAGGGGATAAGATGACTTCCTCAAATTTATAAAAGAGCGGGAAATTTTATTTTGAATATTATTTGAAGTTTTGGAGTTTATTGGTATTTATTTTATTTGCAAAAAGTGCATTAATTGCATTAGGAAAATATTTTAAAAATGGTATGTGCTTAAGTTAATGTTCATTAGGTTCTAAATATTGTATAGTTATTTTAGAAATTATTGTGGTGTTTTTATTAATTCATTTGAATTGTTTAGGGCCACTTTAGTCTTCGGTTTAAAAAAACGCACGCACGCACTCACCGCAGCCTGGACAGAAACTGGGTTCGGCCCAGGAGCGCCCCAACCGACCGAGCTGGCCATTTGGCCCAAGGCCAGCACCCCAGCGCCCGACGCCTCCTGCCCGGTCGACCGCCCCGTGCTCGCCCTCGCTCGCCTCCTCTCGTTGCCGCTACCAGGTGCGCTCCGCCTGTCAGGCCGTCCCCAACCTCCCGCAGCCCGCGGGATAAACATCCTCACCGCGCTCCCGCAACCGCCGCTCAGCTCCCTCGCGGATGAGGATTATCCGCAGCTCCGTAGAGCTCCTGACCGCTCCTATAAATGCCCCCGAACCCCCTCTTCCATCCTTGCCGTCCCGCTTCTTCCCACGCCGCTCCTACCGCCCGCAGTCGCCGCTTGGATCTCGCCGGCCGAACGGACCTCGCCGGAGCATTCCGCTGCCAGTAAACTACCCCGAGCCCTTGTTCCTTCGTCAATCATGCCACCGTGAACCTTCTCGTCTTTTTGACACCTTTTCCTCGCCTAGGTCCCGCCGGAGACGACGCCCGACCTCGCCGGAGCCCACGGAGCGCCGCCGCCTTCGTCTCGCCGATCCCTGACGCCCCTGAGGAGCCCTGACGCCACCATCCGGACGCCCATGCCACGCCGCACCTCCCCGTCTTCTTCCCCGACGCCGAGGACCGCCGTAGCCGCTGCCCCGCCACCGCCCGACGCCGCGCCGCCGTCCTCTGCTCGTCGCCGACGTCGCCAGCCGCTGTAAGCCGCCGCCCCACTCCCGCCCGTTAGATCGATCACCGACGGTCCAGATTAGATTAGGTTCGTTTTTTTTTGCAAAGAGGTACGCGGTTAACAGCGGTTCCCTTAGACCGTGCGGTTTTATTTAAACCGAGCGTCGGTTTTTCTTTAGTTAGCCGTCGCCGTTGTTTTTTTTAGCGGCCGTTCGCCATATAGCCTCCGCAGCGGACGCTGCTCGGCCAGCCAGGAGCCGCCACGTGGCCAGGGACTTGGTTGCGATAGTTTTCTTCTCTGTTTAGTCCCTGTAATTAGCAGTTTAGTCCCTGAACTTCGAGTAGCCATAACTTCTTCGTATTTTTTAGATCTATCTAGTGGTATCCTTTTCGCAAACTTTTGTCAGATTCAAATTTGAATTTATTTAGATTCAAATTCGAACTTCAAATGGCCATATCTCTCAAACCGTAGCTCCGATTAAGTTGATTCTTTTTGCATTCTGTCACCGTAGCCAAACCCTATCACCTGGACCTTTGACACAATATTTTACACACACTAGGATATGTACATTAATATTTTAGTAGTATGCATAGTACGCACTATAGTTCACATCACTTCTTGAACCATAGGCCCATGTGGTTTTGCACTTCGAATATTTTTGTGCTAGTTAAGTGTGTTTTTTGTTCATTTGGTTTTTCTGAGACTTTTTGCTTTGCATGTTCTTCTTGGTTCTCTGAAATGTTTGCTTATGTTTGTTTATCTTCTTTGCGATAGATTGCCCGGAGTGCGAAGCAGAATCTTATCAGTCTATAGAATTCAACCAGCAGTACCAAGGCAAGTTGCATCTTGATCATGTTTCATTACCTATGTTTTTATTATGCACTTAGTTCTTTGCGGTAGGACTACATGGTAGGAATTGATGCCGCATGACTATGCTTTTCACCCAGTAGTTCTTTGAGGTAGGTCTGAACCTTCTAACATTGTCGCCATCGTTTTACATTATGTTGCTTCGCTAAGTAGACGTGGATTGGGGAGTGACCATTGTAAAGTATGGGTGACAATGTAGTAAATAGGACCTAAGCTAATTAATGAACTACCTGGGTGGAAACTTGTTGGAATGGTGGCGAAGTACAGTGGGGCACGCATGGGAAATCCTTGGTGGTGCACCACTAGTGGACCGTCCGCTCTAGCTCAAAGAGATCAATCGTATTCTCATGTCTAGAAGCTTACGTGTGCAGCCACAAGCCAATATGGGCTCTGGCTTAGTTGAGTAGTTAGTGTGATCCCTTCCGGGATGGGCTAGCAGATGTAGAATGATGTAGGTGTACCGGCCTATCCGTGGGTTAAGGGGGAACATTTTCGAAAGACTATGTCTCGATCTTCCGATCATGGAGGTGGTCGAGTCTTGTGGGGAAAAGTGCGCAACCTCTGTAGAGTGTCAACCTAATCGATTAGCCGTGTCCCTGGTTACGGACAAGTTGAGAATCTAGTAGTGGAAATGCCGGGAGATCTCCTCACCTTTAATTAAACAGTTGGGTTTCAAATGAAACTTGGGAACGGATGGAGTTAGGTTTGCCAACTCATCCTATGCAAATGTGTAGTAGTAGAATAACATCTTTCCTAATAGGGAAAAACTAGCTTTATGCAAAAAAAACTAAACTTAGAGCTTTCCACCAGCCAAATTGCATGTACAAGTAGGTTCTTTACACTTTTGATGTGACTTGCCAGTACATTCAATGTACTGACCTATATGGCTGCAACTTATCACGTTGCAGATATATCCGACGAGGATTAAGGTGCGATAGGTCGATGTTCTACACTCAACCTTGCTCGTGGAGTTGGACTCATTTACTACTTTGCTTCCGCAGTATTTGTTTATTGGCTCTATGCCCTATTTTGTAATAAATGTATTGCTCCTGGACTATCGATGTAATAAAGAGATGTGTGTTATTTATGTTATTTCATCGAGTACTATGTGTGCTAGCAAGTCGATCCAGGGACTAGCACGGTAAGCACAGACACTTCGACTCTTACCGAGTCGGGTGGCTACACCACATTTCCAAAATTTTGGCCTACCGCCAAAATATCTACCCCCGCCCCCCTTCCCCACCCCCTTTTCTCCCCGACCACAAGTCACATTTCCCCTGTTTCCTCCTTCCTTCCTTCCTTGCTAAGCTATAGCCGCTTCCTCTCTCTCGCTGTCTCGCATCCTACCGCCGGGGTCGCCATGGTCTTCCTCAAAGACATCTCCAGCGGTTCCTCCTCCGGCGACTACTCCTTCACCACACGGGTAGGCCTCTCTTCTCCCTCTCAGGCTATGACTTGGAATGAAGGATTTTCACCCATAGGTCAATTTGAGTCGTCTCTTCCTCTTATAGCTCCCTAAGACCACCAGTGGCAACGAATGGAGCGGGGTGGCTGGAGATCTATCTGCTCGTTGTCACCATCAATCTCCATGCGTGAAGCTACTTGCGTTTGATTCTGTGAACACTGGGAGGAAGTTTCTGGCATGTGCAGAGAAGGTTA
The DNA here is from genome assembly GCF_018294505.1 of Triticum aestivum. Lineage (NCBI taxonomy): Eukaryota > Viridiplantae > Streptophyta > Magnoliopsida > Poales > Poaceae > Triticum > Triticum aestivum. The sequence goes on along the minus strand of NC_057799.1, from coordinate 150,854,429 downwards.
GACCCTCTTCTGTTGTTACAAATCATTTGTTAGATGTGATTGAGACACTGTCACGGTCCCAACCCATTCATACCACACCTTCAACCAAACGCATCCTAAGACAGTGTCACAGTTTGTACCTAGTATCTTAAATTGTTGCCATCTCATCAGCGGTGCCATTAGAAAATTATTTGGTACCGCTTCAGCAGTTTGTGCAGCCAACTTTGGTCCACACATCCGAACAGCCAAGCAGTAAAATACTAAATCTTTATGGCACGAAGGAACTAGGCATCGGATCAACTACGTGCTCCGGAGTCCGGGTCCCGGATTTTTTTTCTGCTGCATCGGCTCGCCAGTTCAGGGCACCGGTGCGAGATGTAGCAATAGTTGTCTTTACACCAGTTTTGGCATACATGGTGGACGGCCTTAGTGCTATTAGTTCTATGTTACTAAATTTCTGCATGTACACACCTGTTAGTATCAATTTGCTGTCATCCAAACACTGTCGCTATGCTGTTGCAGTTATATTTACCTTCCTCATAAAATGTTCAATTTGTTATTTATTATACATGTGTAAGAACTTGTAGCGTCGTTGTAGTTAATTATAGCTTCTGATGTTCTAGAATTTGGTTGTTTTCTCAGTACCAATTATTTCATTTGCACATTGATCTTTTTGAGAAGATATGTCATAATTAACATGTTTCTTCAGTTTTTCAAAATAAGCATTGGTGATTTTCAATGTTGCTATAAACCCATTTCCCCTACAATTGTTACAAATCTAGTTTTAAATATTATAGGATGAACGGAAGTGTTCTTACTTGGAGTGGGTTGATCAAGAGTGGCCAGAGTCTTTGAAGATGTGCCTAACGAAGCTCTAGAGCATGTATGAGGAAGTAAACACACGTAGGCATACAGAAAGTCTTGTCAGCGCTGAAGCATATTTCAAGATGCGGGATAAAAAGTTGAAGGTGGAGAATGAGCTCAGATTTTTTAAATCAGACTTTGCTAAGATGGTGTTGGCGAAGGAGGAGGCACTTTCCCAGTTTGCCCATGCAAAACGGGTTCTTACTGAACTGAAAGCAGAGGTGGATAAGACGAGCCTGGATGATCTCGATTAGGGAAATGAATATATTGTTCTTATGAAGATGAACTAGCTATATGTTGTACTGTGCTGTTTTCATGTAGCTACCGTACTGTGATGTTATAATATATTTATGTGCCTGATATGAAATTAGCAAACAGCTATTCGATATGAAATGTGAATTTGCATAATACTGGAATTATTAATTGTAAACTAATAAACCTGCTACATGTGTCATGGACCTTTGCAAATGGTTCTAGCAGTAAAAGTGCTTGCGATGGATAGCCCAAAGCCACACAGTTTTCTTCATCAAATCATGTGTGATATAGTTGATAAAAGCAAACAGTTAACCAAGGAAGACAGTGTGTGATAGTTACACCTTTCACACACGAGCCTACACATAAAACTGTGTGGGATTTACGTCCGAACGGAAACGTTTTCCCTGGATTGACTGTGTGGGATGTACATAAGAACGGAAACGTATTACTTGGATTGACTGTGTGTGATATACATACGAACGGAAATGTTTTTCTGGGATTAACCGGGTGGTGAGTACATACCTACGAAAATGATTTTCTCGGATTACTGTGTGGGATGTACATACCTACGGAAATGATTTTCTCGGATTACCGTGTGGGATCTACATACCTACGGAAATGATTTTCTCGGACTACCGTGTGGCATGTACATACCTACGGAAATGATTGGGTTTCGATGCCTCGCCCGATTGCACATGGCCCCAGCCTGGGGCCCAGGAGGGCCTATCCCCGACGATTTCTGGGTCATGTGGGAAGGACACCCTATCGCACACACTCACTTGGCGACGGTTCCAAATGCCGTTCCGGAAAGGGGTAAAAACCATTTTTTAGGACCGATACGCACTAGTGTCATGGCTGTTAGCGGGTCATCAGATCCAACACCGGACCCGATAGCTTAACGGTGACCCATTACGGTGGATGCCACGTGGCGGTTACCCTTGACGAAAGCACTTCCATGACGCGCCATTTATCATCATGGGTGGACACTTCCATGATGATAATTTTGGTAATGTCATGGAACACTTCTATGACAGCACAGGTATGACTATCTTGATTCAGTCATAAAATCGTCATGGATGTACATGCATGACAGAAAACGTGACCTACTGTGACAAACATGTATCATTACGGAAGTGTATTTTTTGTAGTGGTTGAAGAAGAAGCCTTATATTGACAAGCAACAAGGGAAGCGGCCACAAGTTCAATCTCATTCTCAACCACAAGTTGAAGAAAGGCCACTTCCCAAGAAGACTCAGGTTAATGCTTCTCATGTTGATAAATTAAGTGAGAAGAAAGTGAAGAGTAGACGTTGCTACTTATGTCATGAGAAAGGTCACGTCGCTTCGTCATGCACGAATGGTACCTTATCCAACCCTATTCTAATTGGTGATATCTATTCTCTTGAGAAGGATAAGGATGGCAATGTGTTTGCCAAGTTTGTTGGTACTCAAAGTGGTGTCATGAAAAGAACCATTTGGGTAGCCAAGCCTATTGTGACTAACCTCTTAGGACCCAACTTGGTTGGGGACCAACAAGCTCAAAATTGATCAATAGGTGGTATTGGAGGGCATAGGACACTTGGCTACATTATTAAGAATTAAGGGAACTTCATCATTCATATTGTCTCAAGCCAAGTCACTCGGATTATCTAGTGTCTATAGTATATACAATGTACCTCCTTGCGGTAACTTGTACTTAAATTTTTTACATTGAAAGTTACTTGCCCTTAGAATGTTGTGGTTTTGTACCTTGCATGTGTTTGTATATGTTGTGCTTCCAATTTTCTTATCTTGAGTAATCAAGTATGTGTATGTTGGTTTTCACATCATGTACATGTGAGTCTTGTGTTGAGCCTTTTGCATCTTGTGTGTATATTATTTGGCTCTTGTGAGAGATTAATGGAACATCCCATTTTGGGGGTGTGATGTTCTTTGTGCACCTCCCGAGCCCACAAATGTGTACAAGAGGAATACCACCTAGTATTTATATTGCAAGATTATCTAGTCTCTATGTGGTATGTCTTCTCTTGAGAAATTCAAATTCTAAATGGTCCATTAATTATCTCTTGTTTACTTTTTATTTGCCTCTTGTTAAGTTGTCTTTGGTACCACATTATGGGGGAGTAATATGCTATGTGTATATTATAAGCCTAAAAAATGTGTACATTTGAGGTATTGCCACTTAAAATTGATATTGCAAATTATCTTGTTCCTAGGTGGCATGTTAGCTCTACAAGTTGCCATTTGCTTATGTGTTTGGTGTGAATATGATGTTGGGTGTCTTTGCTATCTACCACCGGGAATTATTTCCAAATACTTCTTGTCTTTTGACAATTGGTACTCACTTATGTGGTAGAAATTATTGATCATCTTAACGTTGGCTTTTGTTTATATTTGCCTTATCTCTTGCCAAGGATTGTATCAACTCCCATTACCTTCCGTGACACTTGTGAATCTTGTTGATTTCTTGAACTTGTCTAGTGTTTTCTAGATATAGTGAAAGTGATAATCCCACCTTGTGCATTTTTATTGAAATGCAAATCCTCCATAATGCACAACTCTTGGGGGAGATATCCTATTTTCTATAGAACACTCATCTTGTGATCCTTATCAAGTGTGTGTTAGTGGAAGGCAATCCACTTCTTTTTGGTACTTTGCGCCATGATGAAACTTTGTAGAGGGCTTGGTTTGTTTGGAACCATCCTCTTTTTTGGGAGTTCGATATATTTCATTTTGCATGTATCAATGGATATCTCATTCCTTGATGTATCTTTGATATCTTCCAAGTGATGATCTCTCCATTGGGTATCCTATTTTCACTTGGTATTTACTTTTTCAATTGGTATCGATTCTTGAAAGTCTTGAGCATGCCTATTTATTTCATGTATTTTCTTTGGCATGTTTTCTTTCTTTGACCCAATATATAGGGGAAACTCCACCAAGTCTCAAATTGGATGAGATGTGCATGAAATTCTTTTTCATATCTATGTGCACATATTTATGTGGAGTTTGTCCTATGTATTGGTGTTTCTAACTCTTTGGTACCAATGAGTTTGGGTACCATTTTGTTCATGTTGTTGTTCTAGGAACAATTGGAGATGCATTGGATGCTCGACTCACTCACAAGGAAGGTGTCGTCACCATGTGCTTAATGGAGTCAAGCTAGGATGACCGATTGCTACTTCTTGAGCTTGCGTTGGTTTTTTCCTTGAAGAGGAAAGGGTGATGCAGCAAAGTAGAGATAAGTATTTCCCTCAGTTAGAGAACCAAGGTATCAATCCAGTAGGAGGAACAAGCAAGTTTCCAATCTATGCACCTACACAAACAATCAAACACTTGCACCCAACGCGATAAAGGGGTTGTCAATCCCTTCACCGTCAATTGCAATGGTGAGATCTGATAGATATAGATATAAAAGATTACTAAAACATAAAACAAAATAAAAACAAATAAATTGCAGCATGGTATTTTGGGTCTTTTGGTTTATAGATCTGAAAATATATGATGGAAAATAGACCCGGGAGACATAGGTTTCACTAGAGGCTTCTCTCTTGAAGGCAAATAATACGGTGGGTGAACAAATTACTGTCGAGCAATTGATAGAAAAGCGCAAAGTTATGACAATATCCAAGGCAATGATTATGCATATAGGCATCACGTCCATGTCAAGTAGACCGAAACGATTCTACATCTACTACTATTACTCCACACATCCACCGTATCCAGCATGCATCTAGAGTATTAAGTTTATAAAGAATGGAGTAACACCTTAAGTAAGATGACATGATGTAGAGGGATAAACCCAAGCAATATGATGAAAACCCCATCTGTTTATCCTTGATGGCAACAATACAATACCTGTCTCGCTACCCCTACTATGTCACTGGGTGAGCACACCGCAAGATTGAACCCAAAACTAAGCACCTCTCCCATTGCAAGAAATACCAATCTAGTTGGCCAAACCAGACCGATAATTCGAAGAGAAATACAAAGATATCAAATCATGCATATAAGAATTCAGAGAAGATTCAAATAATATTCATAGATAATCTGATGATAAATCCACAATTCATCGGATCTCGACAAAAACACCGCAAAAGAATATTACATCGGATAGAACTCCAAGAACATCGAGGAGAACATGGTATTGAAGATCATAGAGAGAGAAGAAGCCATCTAGCTACTAGCTATGGACCCGTAGGTCTGAGGTAAATAGCTGACGCTTCATTGGAAGGGCAATAGGGTTGATGTAGATGCCCTCTATGATCAAATCCCCCTCCGGCAGATCACTGGAAAAGGCCCCAAGATGGGATCTCACGGGTACAGAAGGTTGCGGCGGCGGAAAACTATTTTCGAGGATGCCTCTGATGGTTTGCGAATATTTAGGAATTTATAGGCCGAAGAATAGGGTTAGGAGAGCTCTAAGGGACCCACAAGGCAGGCCCCCCCTCGGGCGCGCCCTACACCCTTGCTGTCGCGTCGGGACTCTTCGGCCTTGGTCTCCAAGTCCTACGTGTGTCTTCTGGTCTAAGAAAAATCATCGTAAAGTTTTATTCTGTTTGGACTCCGCTTGATATTCCTTTTCTGTAAAACTCAAAAACAAGGAAAAACAAAAAATGGCACTAGGCTTTGGTTTAATAAGTAAGTCCCAAAAATAATATAAAATAGCATATTAATGCATATAAAACATCCAAAACGGTTAATATAATAGCATGGAACAATCAAAAATTATAGATACGTTGGCGACGTATCAAGCATCCCCAAGCTTAATTCCTGCTCGTCCTCGAGTAGGTAAATGATAAAAACAGAATTTTTGATGTGGAATGCTACCTAACATATTTATCCATGTAATTTTATTTATTGTGGCATGAATATTCAGATCCATAAGATTCAAAACAAAAGTTTAATATTGACATAAAAACAATAATACTTCAAGCATACTAATAAAGCAATCATGTCTTCCCAAAATAACATGGCCAAAGAAAGTTATCCCTACAAAATCATATAGTTTGGCTATGCTCCATCTTCATCACACAAAGTATTAAATCATGCACAACCCCGAAGACAAGCCAAGCAATTGTTTCATACTTTTGATGTTCTCAAACTTTTCAACTTTCACACAATACATGAGCATGAAGCATGGATATAGCACTATAGGTGGAATAGAGTATGGTGGTTGTGGAGAAGACAAAAAAAGGAGATAGTCTCACATCAACTAGGCGTATCAACGGGCTATGGAGATGCCCATCAATAGATATCAATGTGAGTGAGTAGGGATTGCCATGCAACGGATGCACTAGAGCTATAAGTGTATGAAAGCTCAAAAGAGACTAAGTGGGTGTGCATCCAACTCGCTTGCTCACGAAGACCTAGGGCAATTTGAGGAAGCCCATCATTGCAATATACAAGCCAAGTTCTATAATGAAAAAATCCCACTAGTATATGAAAGTGAGAACATAGGAGACTCTCTATCATGAAGATCATGGTGCTACTTTGAAGCACAAGTGTGGAAAAAGGATAGTAGCATTGCCCCTTCTCTCTTTTCTCTCATTCTTTTTATTGGGCTCTTTGGCCTCTTTTTTCTTTTCTTTTCTTTCACCCTTTCTTCTCTTTTTTTTATTTTTCGTCCGGAGTCTCATCCCGACTTGTGGGGGAATCATAGTCTCCATCATCCTTTCCTCACATAGGACAATGCTCTAATAATCACTACTGCCGGATGCTGCTAACGCGACACTACGATCACAGACCCTTCGACGAAACAGTGTGCGATGCAATAATCACAAATAGTGGTGTAAAAAACGTCAAAAAAGGTGCAAAACATTTGCGATGACAGATGCATCTAACACGGTTCAGATTTTAGTTGCGTGTGCGATGCAGGGCATATGGTTCAGTTCAATTAACTGTTTGCGATGAGGAGGAACAAAAGAAACGGGCAGCCAGATGAAGGAGTGTGTGATATACAGCATACGGTTCACTCGGATGAACTGTTTGTGATTAGGCAACACAAAAGAAACGGTCAGCCAGATCAAGGTGTGTGCGATATACGGCATGCGGTTCACTCAGATGAACTATTTGCGTTGAGATAAGAGAACAGAAGCGGTTCAATATAACAAGATGTGTGTGATACGCGGCAAACAGGACCGTAATCAGAAATGTGTGAGAAGACTGATAATAACACAGACGATTGCTGCTAATAAGACGTGTGTGTTGTGCGATGGGATTGCATACAGAACAACACACACACACACACACACACACTTATAAGGATATGGTTGCATAACTAAATTAAACATCCACTTACATAGGTGGCTACTACAACCATGGCTTTTGCACACACCAAAGTAAACTATTACATGCATAATTACATAGGTGGCTACTACACACATGACATTTCCACACACCAAAGTAAACTATATCTTACATGCATGATTAACTAGGATAAATGATCATCTGATCATCATCTACTTCTTGTGACGCTTGCTCTGCTTGTGGCTCGATCCGGCCTCGTCGATTTGGGTAACGAGGCACTTCCGCATGTCAACGATCCGCCTGTGCATTTCGTAGCATGTGTACACGCTCTTGGTCGCGAACCTGAGGTGAGGTTCATCCAGTTGCCGCATCCAGGCCCCGTGCCAGGATATGGGACATGTTCTATTGGCATCCTGCTTCATCTTTTCGTAGTATGGGCCGGTGATGGCCGAGGCGAGTTCAACCAGGGAGTCCTTCTTCGTGCTGCGCTAGACCCTGTAGTGCTCACGGATTTCGACAAGGTTCTTGCAGCCCAAGCCCGTAACCCCGAGCGCTTTTACATCATCGGTGGTTTCCACCGTAGCGAACTTGTAGTCGGTGTTGTTGACAAACCTGGCGAAACGGTGGAAGGCTCTGCGGCCATGCAGTAGTGGTAGATGAGGACATGATGGCGCACGCACAACTGGGCGACGGCAACCTTCTGATCTATGTTGGGACGACCGGCAGTGTACTGGAGGTCGATGTCGACCACCTTGTACTTCTCTCGAGTAAGCAACTGCTCAACGGTGTTGATGTCATTGTCCACCACGGCCGGGTCGATGGTGTAAACCACCGAGATATCCGTCTCCGTCGCGTGGGTCTCCACTTTATGCTCGTCGAACTCCATTGGAGCGCTGCTAGACATCCCCTTCTCTATGTGTCGTCGCTGGTGTGCTTGTTGTGTTGTGGGGTGCGATCAAAACGTTGAAGAGACTAAGGTTATAATGCTCGCAGGAATTAAAGGGGAAGCCGGACGGCCTGGAATATCGGCACGCCCTGATGGCAGCGTAACTCCATCATGCCGCATGTAACTGCATCGCGTGGCAACGCGCGCGGCGCAACCGCATGCATATGCGGCCCGACGTGATCGTGCGCAGGCCCTGTTGGAAATATGCCCTAGAGGCAATAATAAAATGGTTATTATTATATTTCCTTGTTCATTATAATTGTCTATTGTTCATGCTATAATTGTATTAACTGGAAACCGTAATACATGTGTGAATACATAGACCACAACATGTCCCTAGTAAGCCTCTAGTTGAGTAGCTCGTTGATCAATAGATGGTTATGGTTTCCTGACCATGGACATTGGATGTCATTGATAACGGGATCACATCATTAGGAGAATGATGTGATGGACAAGACCCAATCCTAAGCATAGCACAAGATCGTGTAGTTCGTTTGCTAAGAGCTTTTCTAATGTCAAGTATCGTTTCCTTAGACCATGAGATTGTGCAACTCCCGGATACCGTAGGAATGCTTTGGGTGTACCAAACGTCACAACGTAACTGGGTGGCTATAAAGGTGCACTACAGGTATCTCCGAAAGTGTCTGTTGGGTTGGCACGAATCGAGACTGGGATTTGTCACTCCGTATGACGGAGAGGTATCACTAGGCCCACTCGGTAATGCATCATCATAATGAGCTCAATGTGACTAAGGAGTTAGCCACGGGATCATGCGTTACGGAACGAGTAAAGTGACTTGCCAGTAACGAGATTGAACGAGGTATTGGGATACCGATGATCGAATCTCGGGCAGGTAACATACCGATTGACAAAGGGAATTGGATACGGGATTGATTGAATCCTCGACATCGTGGTTCATCCGATGAGATCATCGTGGAACATGTGGGAGCCAACATGGGTATCCAGATCCCGCTGTTGGTTATTGACCGGAGAGTCGTCTCGATCATGTCTGCATGTCTCCCGAACCCGTAGGGTCTACGCACTTAAGGTTCGGTGACGCTAGAGTTGTAGAGATATTAGTATGCGGTTAACCGAAAGTTGTTCGGAGTCCCGGATGAGATCCCGGACGTCACGAGGAGTTCCGGAATGGTCTGGAGGTAAAGATTTATATATGGGAAGTCCTATTTTGGCCACCGGAAAATGTTCGGGATTTTTCGGTATTGTACCGGGAAGGTTCTAGAAGGTTCTGAAGTGGGGCCCACCTGCATGGGGGGACCCACATGAACGTGGGTAGTGGGGGCAAGGCCCCACACCCCTGGTCAAGGCGCACCAAGATCCCACCTTAGAAGGAATAAGATCATATCCCGAAGGGATAAGATCAAGATCCCTAAAAAAGGGGGATAACAATCGGTGGGGAAGGGAAATGATGGGATTTCTTTCCCCCACCTTTGCCAACGCCCCAATGGACTTGGAGGGCAAGAAACCAGCCCCCTCCACCCCTATATATAGTGGGGAGGCGCATGGGAGAAGCACCCCAAGCCCTGGCGCCTCCCTCTCCCTCCCGTGACACATCTCCCTCCTCCCGCAGCGCTTGGCAAAGCCCTGTTGGAATCCCACTACTTCCACCACCACGCCGTCGTGCTGCTGGATCTCCATCAACCTCTGCTCCGCCCTTGCTGGATCAAGAAGGAGGAGACGTCGCTGCTCCGTACGTGTGTTGAACGCGGAGGTGCCGTCCGTTCGGCGCTAGGATCATCGGTGATTTGGATCACGACGAGTACGACTCCATCAACCGCGTTCTTGTAACACTTCCGCTTAGCGATCTTCAAGGGTATGAAGATGCACTCCCTCTCTCTCGTTGCTAGCATCTCCTAGATTGATCTTGGTGACACGTAGGAAAATTTTGAATTATTGCTACGTTACCCAACAGTGGCATCATGAGCTAGGTCTATGCGTAGATTCTATGCACGAGTAGAACACAAAGTAGTTGTGGGCGATGATTTGTTCAATTTGCTTGCCGTTACTAGTCTTATCTTGATTCGGCGGCATTGTGGGATGAAGCGGCCCGGACCGACCTTACACGTACTCTTACGTGAGACAGGTTCCACCGACTGACATGCACTTGATGCATAAGGTGGCTAGCGGGTGTCTGTCTCTCCCACTTTAGTCGGATTGGATTCGATGAAAAGGGTCCTTATGAAGGGTAAATAGAAATTGGCATATCACCGTTGTGGCTTTTGCGTAGGTAAGAAACATTCTTGCTAGAAACCCATAGCAGCCACGTAAAACATGCAACAACAATTAGAGGCCGTCTAACTTGTTTTTGCAGGGTATGCTATGTGATGTGATATGGCCAAAAGGATGTGATGAATTATATATATGTGATGTATGAGATTGATCATGTTCTTGTAATAGGAATCACGACTTGCATGTCGATGAGTATGACAACCGGCAGGATCCATAGGAGTTGTCTTAATTTATTGTATGACCTGCATGTCAATGAAAAACACCATGTAATTACTTCACTTTATTGCTAACCGTTAGCCATAGTAGTAGAAGTAATAGTTGGCGAGACAACTTCATGAAGACACGATGATGGAGATCATGATGATGGAGATCATGATGATGGAGATCATGGTGTCATGCCGGTGACGAAGGTGATCATGCCGCGCCTCGAAGATGGAGATCAAAGGCGCAAGATGATATTGGCCATATCATGTCACTTTATGATTTGCATGTGATGTTTGTCATGTTTACATCTTATTTGCTTAGAACGACGGTAGCATAAATAAGATGATCCCTCACTAAAATTTCAAGAGATGTGTTCCCCCTAACTGTGCACCGTTGCGAAGGTTGGTTGTTTCGAAGCACCACGTGATGGTCGGGTGTGATAGATTCTAACGTTCGCATACAACGGGTGTAAGCCAGATTTACACATGCGAAACACTTAGGTTGACTTGACGAGCCTAGCATGTACAGACATGGCCTCGGAACACAAGAGAGCGAAAGGTCGAACATGAGTCCTATAGTAGATACGATCAACATGGAGATGTTCACCGTTGATGACTAGTCCGTCTCACATGATGATCGGACACGGTCTAGTCGATTCGGATCATGTATCACTTAGATGACTAGAGGGATGTCTATCTAAGTGGGAGTTCATTAAATAATCAGATGAACTTAATTGTCATGAACATAGTCAAAAAGTCTTTGCAAATTATGTCGTAGCTTACACTTTAGTTCTACTAAGATATGTTCTTAGAGAAAATTTAGTTGAAAGTTGATAGTAGCAATTATGCAGACTGGGTCCGTAAACTGAGGATTATCCTCATTGCTGCGCAGAAGGCTTATGTCCTTAATGCACCGCTCGGTGTGCTGAACCTCGAGCGTCGTTTGTGGATGTTGCGAACATCTGACATACACGTTTTGATGACTACTTGATAGTTCAGTGCGTAATGTTAAACGGTTGAGAATTGAGGCACCGAAGACATTTTGAAACGTCGCGGAACGTATGAGATGTTCCAAGAGCTGAAATTGGGATTTTAGGCTCGTGCCCACGTCAAGAGGTGTGAGACCTCCGACAAGTTTCTTAAGCCTGCAAACTAAGGGAGAAAAGCTCAATCGTTGAGCATGTGCTCGGATTGTCTGAGTACTACAATCGCTTGAATTGACTGGGAGTTGTCTTCCAGATAAGATAGTGATGGTTCTCCAAAGTCACAGCCACCAAGCTACTAGAGCTTCGTGGTGAACTATAACATATCAGGGATAGAGATGATGATCCTTGAGCTATTCGCGATGTTTGACACCGCGAAAGTAGAAATCAAGTAGGAGCATCAATTGTTGATGGTTAGTAAAACCACTAGTTTCAAGAAGGGCAAGGGCAAGAAGGGATACTTCATGAAACGGCAAATCAGTTGCTGCTCTAGTGAAGAAACCCAAGGTAGAACCCAAACCCGAGACTAAGTGCTTCTGTAATGAGGGGAACGGTCACTGAAGCAGAACTACCCTAGATACTTGGTAGATGAGAAGGCTGGTAAGGTCGACAGAAGTATATTGGATATACATTATATTGATGTGTACTTTACTAGTACTCCTAGTAGCACCAGGGTATTAGATACCGGTTCGGTTGCTAAGTGTTGGTAACTCGAAATAAAAGGCTACGGAATAAATGGAGACTAGCTAAAGGTGAGATGACGATATGTGTTGGAAGTGTTTCCAAGGTTGATGTGATCAAGCATCGCATGCTCCCTCTACCATCGAGATTGGTGTTAAACCTAAATAATTGTTATTTGGTGTTTGCGTTGAGCATAGACATGATTGGATTATGTTTATCGCAATACGGTAATTCATTTAAGGAGAATAATGGTTACTCTGTTTATTTGAATAATACCTTCAATGGTCTTGCACCTAAAATGAATCTCGATCGTAGTGATACACATGTTCATGCCAAAAGATATAAAATAGTAATGATAGTACCACATACTTGTGGCACTGCCATTTGAGTCATATTGGTATAAAACGCATGAAGAAGCTCCATGTTGATGGATCTTTGGACTCACTCGTTTTTGAAAAGATTGAGACATGCGAACCATGTCTATTGGTAGATATGCATGAAGAAACTCCATGCAGATGGATCGTTTGGACTCACTTGATTTTGAATCACTTGAGACATGCAAATCATAACACATGGGCAAGATGACTGAAAGGCCTCATTTTCAGTAAGATGGAACAAGAAAGCAACTTGGAAGTAATACATTTTGATGTGTGCAGTCCAATGAGTGCTGAGGCACGCAGTGGATATCGTTATGTTCTTACTTCACAGATGATTTGAGTAGATGCTGAGTATATTTACTTGATGAAACACAAGTCTGAATTATTGAAAGGTTCAAGTAATTTTAGAGTGAAGTTGAAGATCGTCGTGACAAGAGGATAAAATGTCTGTGATATGATCATAGAGATGAATATCTGAGTTACGAGTTTGGCTCACAATTAAGACATTGTGGAAATTGTTTCACCACTAATACTGCCTGGAACACCATAGTGTGATGGTGTGTCCGAACATCATAACTGCACCCTATTGGATATGGTGCATACCATGATGTCTCTTATCGAATTACCGCTATCATTTATGGGCTAGGCATTAGAGACAACCGCATTCACTTTAAATAGGGCACCACACAATTCCGTTGAGACGACAACGTATGAACTATGGTTTAGAGAAACCTAAGCTGTCGTTTCTTAAAAGTTGGGGGCTGCGACGCTTATGTGAAAGAGTTTCAAGCTGATAAGCTCGAACCCAAAGCGGATAAGTGCATCTTCATAGAATACCCAAAATAGTTGGGTGTACCTCCTATTTCAGATCTGGAAGCAAAAGTGATTGTTTCTAGAAACAGGTCCTTTCTCGAGGAAAAGTTTCTCTCGAAAGAATTGAGTGGGAGGATGGTGGAGACTTGATGAGGTTATTGAACCGTCACTTCAACTAGTGTGTAGCAGGGCACAGGAAGTTGTTCCTGTGGCACCTACACCAATTGAAGTGGAAGCTTATGATAGTGATCATGAAACTTCGGATCAAGTCACTACCAAACCTCGTAGGTCGACAAGGATGCGTTCTACTTCAGAGTGGTACGTAATCCTGTCTTGGAAGTCATGTTGCTAGACTACAATGAACCTACGAGCTATGGAGAAGCGATGGTGGGCCCGGATTCCGACGAATGGCTCGAGGCCATAAAATCCGAGAGAGGATCCATGTATTAAAACAAAGTATAGACTTTGGAAGAACTACTTGATGGTCGTAAGGCTGTTGGGTGCAGATGGATTTTAAAAGGAAGACAGACAATGATGGTAAGTGTCACCATTAAGAAAGCTCGACTTGTCATTAAGATGTTTTCCGACAAGTTCAAGGAGTTGACTGTGATGAGACTTTCTCACTCGTAGCGATGCTAAGAGTCTGTTGGAATTATGTTAGCAGTTACTGCATTATTTATGAAATCTTGCAGATAGGATGTCAAAACATTGTTTCCTCGACGATTTTCTTGAGGAAAGGTTGTATGTGCTACAACCAGAAGGTTTTGTCAATCCTGAAAGATGCTAACAAGTATGCAAAGCTCCAGCAATCCTTCTAAGGACTGGAGTAAGCATCTCGGAATTGGAATGTACGCTTTGATGAGATGATCAAAGATTTTGGGTTTATACAAAGTTTATGAGAAACTTGTATTTCCAAAGAAGTGAGTGGGAGCACTATAGAATTTTTGATGAGTATATGTTGTTAACATATTGTTGATCAGAAATGATGTAGAATTTCTGGAAAGCATACAGGGTTATTTGAAAAGTGTTTTTCAATGGAAAACCTGGATTAAGCTACTTGAACATTGAGCATCAAGATCTATAAGGATAGATCAAAAAACGCTTAATAGTACTTTCAAATGAATACATACCGTGACAAGATTTTGAAGGAGTTCAAAATAGATCAGCAAAGAAGGACTTCTTGGCTGTGTTACAATGTGTGAGTATTGAGTAAGACTCAAGACCTGACCACGGCAGAAGAGAGAGAAAGGACGAAGGTCGTCCCCTATGCTTTAGACGTAGGCTCTACAGTATGCTATGCTGTGTACCGCTCCTGAAGTGTGCCTTGCCATGAATTAGTCAAGGGGTACAAGAGTGATCCAGCAATGGATCACATGACAGCGGTCGAACTTATCCTTAGTAACTAGTGGACTGAGGTATTTTCTCGATTATGGAGGTGGTAAAAGAGTTCGTCGTAAAGGGTTAGGTCGATGCAAACTTTGACACTAATCCGGATGACTCTGAGTAGTAAACCGGATTCGTATAGTAGAGCAGTTATTTGGAATAGCTCCAAGTAGCGCGTGGTAGCTGCATCTACAAGATGACATAAAGATTTGTAAAGCACACACGGATCTGAAAGGTTCAGACCCGTTGACTAATAACCTCTCTCACAAGCGAGATATGAACAAACCCCATGGGTGTTGGATTCATTACAATCACATGGTGATGTGAACTAGATTATTGACTCTAGTGCAAGTGGGAGACTGTTGCAAATATGCCCTAGAGGCAATAATAAAATGGTTATTATTATATTTCCTTGTTCATGATAATTGTCTATTGTTCATGCTATAATTGTATTAACTGGAAACCGTAATACATGTGTGAATACATAGACCACAACATGTCCCTAGTAAGCCTCTAGTTGACTATCTCGTTGATCAATAGATGGTTATGGTTTCCTGACCATGGACATTGGATGTCATTGATAACGGGATCACATCATTAGGAGAATGATGTGATGGACAAGACCCAATCCTAAGCATAGCACAAGATCATGTAGTTCGTTTGCTAAGAGCTTTTCTAATGTCAAGTATCGTTTCCTTAGACCATGAGATTGTGCAACTCCCGGATACCGTAGGAATGCTTTGGGTGTACCAAACGTCACAACGTAACTGGGTGGCTATAAAGGTGCACTACAGGTATCTCCGAAAGTGTCTGTTCGGTTGGCACGAATCGAGACTGGGATTTGTCACTCCGTATGACGGAGAGGTATCTCTGGGCCCACTCGGTAATGCATCATCATAATGAGCTCAATGTGACTAAGGAGTTAGCCACGGGATCATGCGTTACGGAACGAGTAAAGTGACTTGCCAGTAACGAGATTGAACGAGGTATTGGGATACCGATGATCGAATCTCGGGCAAGTAACATACCGATTGACAAAGGGAATTGTATACGGGATTGATTGAATCCTCGACATCGTGGTTCATCCGATGAGATCATCATGGAACATGTGGGAGCCAACATGGGTATCCAGATCCCGCTGTTGGTTATTGACCGGAGAGTTGTCTCGGTCATGTCTGCATGTCTCCCGAACCCATAGGGTCTACACACTTAAGGTTCGGTGACGCTAGAGTTGTAGAGATATTAGTATGCGATTAACCGAAATTTGTTCGGAGTCCTGGATGAGATCCCGGACGTCACGAGGAGTTCTGGAATGGTCCGGAGGTAAAGATTTATATATGGGAAGTCCTATTTTGGCCACCGGAAAATGTTCGGGATTTTTCGGTATTGTGCCGGGAAGGTTCTAGAAGGTTCCGAAGTGGGGCCCACCTGCATGGGGGGACCCACATGAACATGGGTAGTGGGGGCAAGGCCCCACACCCCTGGTCAAGGTGCACCAAGATCCCACCTTAGAAGGATAACATCATATCCCGAAGGGATAAGATCAAGATCCCTAAAAAAGGGGGATAACAATCGGTGGGGAAGGGAAATGATGGGATTTCTTTCCCCCACCTTTGCCAACGCCCCAATGGACATGGAGGGCCAGAAACAAGCCCCCTCCACCCCTATATATAGTGGGGAGGCGCATGGGAGAAGCACCCCAACCCTGGCGCCTCCCTCTCCCTCCCGTGACACATCTCCCTCCTCCCGCAGCGCTTGGCGATGCCCTGTTGGAATCCCGCTACTTCCACCACCACACCGTCATGCTGCTGGATCTCCATCAACCTCTCCTCCCCCCTTGCTGGATCAAGAAGGAGGAGACGTCGCTGCTCCGTACGTGTGTTGAACGCGGAGGTGCCGTCCGTTCGGCGCTAGGATCATCGGTGATTTGGATCACGATGAGTATGACTCCATCAACCCCATTCTCTTGAACGCTTCCGCTCATGATCTACAAGGGTATATAGATGCACTCCTCCCCTCTCGTTGCTAGCATCTCCTAGATTGATCTTGGTGACACGTAGGAAAATTTTGAATTTATGCTACGTTCCCCAACAGGCCCAACCGCTGGCAGAGCACGAGCGGAGGGACACGAGCAGAGCGCTCCGCGGTCGCCTCAGTGGCGAGCAGCCATATATATACATATAGCAGTTGAACACGCAAGGAAAAGCTGTCCACAAGCCGAGCGCGCTGACGGACGCGAGCAGAGCGCGCCGCGGTGCCCAACGGCGAGCACAGCACACTGTGGCGCTTAACGGCGAGCAGAGCTTGCCGAGGGACGCGAGCAGAGGCCGGCACAGTGATACGTGGTAAATAAGACGAACTGTGCGAGCAATGTTAGAGAAATCAAGCACGAATCAGATTAGAGTTGCGTGTGCGATACATGGCATACAGTTGATCCATCCGAGCTGTTTGTGATGGAATAAGCAGTGTGTGTTGTGGGCAAATGCTTGCTGGTATATAACCTTAAATTTAACCAACAAAATGTTAATGCGTGTCACAAAAATTATATAACTGGACCCCGCAAAAAAATTATATAACTGGAAACTATGTTCAAATACGAATCCAATGATATAATCTTTGGCGACATGCATTCGTATTTTATTAGTTAAATCCTAATTATAAACCAGGACGGGGGTATAGTAGGTAATTAAATCGCAAACGTTTTTTATTAACCGTATGTGTACGTGTCCTTTCGTCCTCCTCTCGCACGTCTTGTCACCCCGCTGCCGCACACGGCTTCGAGCGCAAGCTTGAGGAGCGTGCGGGGGCTTTCTTTTGGCCAAATGGTGGTGAGCCCGTTCCCGCGCAACCGCGCAGGTTCCCGCGCAAGCTTCCCGCCTGACTCGGCGAAATCTCTCAAAATCCCAATTCTTACCAGCCTACCATATAAACCCTCACAGCCGGTGAGTCCTGCGTCGCATTTTCCCCTCCCTCCCTATAGCTTATCTTGTCTGCTTCTCCCACAATCGCCAATGGCACCGGTCCGTCGTCGTCGCTCAGCCACTCCGCCATCATCAGAGGACAGCTCCAGCTGGGAGGCTACACCGAGGCGGCGGCGCAGTCCCCGGCGTAGTGTAGTGCTATTGCTGGCCGTTGCCGACACACCACCATCGAAAGCCAGGTCCATCACCCGCTCCACCGCCGCGGCCCGAAGGCGGGAGGTGGCTGTTGTGGCCGCCACCCCACTGCCGGCCACCGTGGCCATCACCCGCTCCGCCACCGTGGCCCGAAGGCGGGAGGTGGTGGTCGTGGCCGCCACCCCATCGTCGGCCGCCGTGGCTGCCAGCCCACCATCAACCGCCGGGATCATCACCCGCTCCTCCACCGCCACCCGAAGGAGGGAGACGGAGGTGGAGGCCCGCACGTGCATCAGCGACCTTGCGCGCTACATCGAGTTCCTGCGGGAGGAGGAGGAGCGCCTCATCGAGCATGCAAAGAGCCTTACTGCAGTCGTGGCCGCAGCACACGCCGACGCAGAGGCGAGGAATCAGGAGATCTATGAGCAGTCCGACCTCTTCAAGAGGGGTCATCTGGAGTGGCAGAGGGCGTTCGAGGTGAGCATCGCTGAAGGTGCAGCAGCGGCAGGCACCGTATTGCAGTTGGCCAGCTTGTCGGTAGGCTCCTCCTCCTCTTCCTCTTACTGAGCATGCTCAGCAGAGGAGAGGCTGCCAGAAGTAGTACAAAGCCCCTCCATAGTAGTAGTAGTATTTAGGGGCTATTTTGTTCAGTTCATCTCACTATAGATGTTGTGGAACTATACAACGTACTTAAAATTAGCTAGTATATATAGTTGAACTAGTTATTTCAGTACGTGGTTGGCAACAATTGGGGAAAAGTTTGGTCGGTTCAGCTGTCGAGTTGAACTTTTTGTATAAATTAAGAATGACTGCTTAATCTATGAATGAAATCTATGCTTAATTACTAAATTTTAGTTGCAAAAATTAGATAGTGCCAGTGATTTTTAGGTGCATATTTTGACAAATCGCAGAGTGTTACAAGGATTGACAAATGGCAATGTCACTAGATCAACAAATGTCAATCTTTCCAGTTTGACAAATGGCAATATACCCAATATGACAGATGCAAATCTTACCAAATTGTCTGTACGTGGTTGCACACGGGTCATCCGAAAAAACCGTTTGCGTTGAAGAGATGCACAAATCCTGCGCGGCGAATTTTCCCTTGGCTTACCATAGCTTTCACTTTGCATACAGGTGTTCTATCTAAAACGTTTGCGATGAAGAGCTGCACAAATCATGCTCGGCACATTTTCTCTTGGCTTACTGGGGAAGATGTCGGTTTACATACGGGTGTTCTATCTAAAACGTTTGCGATGTTAGAGTGGCAGCTATTTGTTTCAAAATGCCTTTGTTGGCTGTTATCGAGTGCGCCTTCTCTCAAAATGGACACGAAAAATACCACAGCATGTCGGGTGCCATTCCGTGATAGCATGCCAAGTTTCATGAATTTCAGACGAGTTTCCGATTTACTAGAATTTAAAAACAAAGTATCTCAACGTTTTGCCGGCAATCAACAGTGCCCTGGTGTTTGATATACATTCCCATTTCTTGCATGGGACCTAAGCATGCACCCAAGGACACAGATTTGATTTTTGAACCAATTTATACGCACTGGAGCAAGTGCATGTAGTTCAAATTTGAGTTATGCACATAAAATGCCTAGAAAACCTAGTTAATGTATAAAAATGTCCAACCGAACCCCGAAAAATTCTAAAATTTAACACAATACTCATGTTGTTCTATGTTGACACTAGAAATTTTTTGAACGCAATAAGAGGCAATGGATATCGTTTCATCCCCAAAGGTGGCACGTTCCCTACCGAGACCATCAGGCTTGTTGTGAGAAGCTCTGGTTTGTGAGAAGATTATACCCAAACCTGCCCCAAATGGGACAAAAAAATTACGACAGCATGTTGATGCCGCTCCATGATAGCATGCCAAGTTTCATGAATTTCAGATGAGTTTTGGATTTACTAGAATTTAAAAACTAGGTATCTCAACTTTTGCGGCTGAGTGACGGTGGGAGGGTGTTTGACATTCCTTCCCATTTCTTACATGGGACCTAAGCATGCAACCAAGGACACAGATTTGAATTTTCAACCAATTTATATGCATTAGAGCATGTGCCTGTAGTTCAAATTTGAATTATGCACATAAATGCATTGAAAACCCAATTAATGTATAAAAATGTCCAAATGAACCCCGAAAAATTCCAAAATTTAACACAACACTCCTGTTGTTCTACGTTGACACTAGAGAAAAAATTAAATCAAGAAGAGCCAACGGATATCGTTTCGTGCAGAAAGGTGAAAAGTTCCATACCGAAACCATCGGGCTTGCTGTGAGAAGCTCTGGTTTGTGAGAAGCTTATACCCAAACCTGCCCCAAATGGGAGAAAAATTTCCCATGGCATGTTGATGCCGCTCCATGATAGCATGCGAAGTTTCATGAATTTCAGAGGAGTTTTAAATTTACTAGAATTTAAAAACCAGGTATCTCAATGTTTGTGGCCGAGTGACAGTGGCAGGGTATTTGACATTCATTCCCATTTCTTGCATGGGATCTAAGCATGCACCCAAGGACACGGATTTGATTTTTCAACCAATTTATATGCACTAGAGCATGTGCATGTAGTTCAAATTTGAATTATGCACATAAAATGCCTAGAAAACCCAGTTAATGTATAAAAATGTCCGAACGAACCCCAAAAAATTCCAAAATTTTACACAACGCTCCTATTGTTCTATGTTGACACTAGAGAAAAAATTGAAATCAAGAAGAGGCAACGGATATCGTTTCATCCAGAAAGCTGAAACGTTCCCTACCGAAACCATTAGGCTTGTTGTGAGAAGATCTGGTTTGTGAGAAGCTTATACCCAAACCTGCCCCAAATTGGACAAAAAGTTACCACAACATGTTGATGCCGCTCCATTATAGCATGCCAAGTTTTATGAATTTTAGACGAGTTTTGGATTTACTAGAATTTAAAAACCAGGTATCTCAATGTTTGTGGCCGAGTGACAGTGGCAGGGTATTTGACATGCATTCCCATTTCTTGCATGGGACCTAAGCATGCAACCGAGGACACAGATTTGAATTTTCAACCAATTTATATGCATTAGAGCATGTGCCTGTAGTTTAAATTTGAATTATGCACATAAATGCATTGAAAACTCAATTAATGTATAAAAATGTCCAAACGAACCCCGAAAAATCCCAAAATTTAACACAACACTCCTGTTGTTCTATGTTGACACTAGAGAAAAAAATTGAAATCAAGAAGAGGAAATGAATATCGTTTCGTCCAGAAAGGTGAAACGTTCCCTACCGTAACCATGAGGCTTGTTGCGAGAAGCTCTGGCTTGTGAGAAGCTTATACCCCAACCTGCCCCAAATGGGACAATATTTTTACCACTGCATGTTGATGCCATTCCATGATAGCATGTCAAGTTTCATGAATTTTAGACGAGTTTTCGATTTACTAGAATTTTAAAACCATGTATCTCAATGTTAGTGGCCGAGCGACGGTGGCAAAGGTGTTTGACATTCATTCTCATTTCTTACATGGGACCTAAGGTTGCAACCAAGGACACACATTTGATTTTTCAACCCGTTTATATGCACTGGAGCATGTGCATGTAGTTCAAATTTGAATTATGCACATGAATGCATAGAAAACTCAGTTAATGTATAAAAATGTCCAAGCAAACCCCAAAAAATCCAAAAAATTGCACAACACTCCTGTTGTTCTATGTTGACACGAGAAAATTTTGAAAGTAAGAAGAGGCAACAGATATCGTTTCGTCCCCCAAGGTGGCACGTTCCCTACCGAAACCATCAGGCTTGTTGTGAGAGAAGCTCTGGTTTGCGAGAAGCTTACTGCATAACCTGCCCCAAATGGGACGAATTTTTTTTACCCCGGGATGTTGATGTCGTTCCATGATAGCATGCCAACATTCATGAACTTCAAACTAGTTTTGTATTTACTAGAATTAAAAAAAGAAAGCACCTCAACGTTTGCCAGAGAGCCACAGTGTCGTGGTGTTTCAAATTCATACCCATTTCTTGAATGGGACATAAGCATCAACCCATGGACACTTATATCATTTTAGAACCCATTTTGGTGCACCGGAGCATGTGCATGTAGTTTAATTTTGAATTGTGCACCTAAAATGCCTAGAAAACCAAGTTAATGTATAAAAATGTCCAAACGAACCCTGAAAAATTCTAATTTTTTTGATGACACAACTATAGTTGCATGTTCACCGCAGATAAAAGTTCTAGGAATTCAAACACCATCCTTTGCAGTTGTGACCCCATTATGTAATTCAAATCAAAATGAAAAATCAAGTAGATCGCACACAGTTTATTATCACCAACCGTGTGAGATGCGGTACAAAATATCCTGGAGCACCGTAGGTGTATAATACGCATACATCTTACGCGAGAAGGTGTGTCGGCTACAGTCCACAGCCGGCGTGTCAAGCACACTAGCTCGCTCCCCAAATATCATTTCACTATTCAATCGTTGCCGGTGAAAGATGGGGACGTGGACCCGCTTCATGAGGGCAATTTCAACGGCCCACTCTGGCGAGAGTGCGGCCGTAGCCGCCAGACGCGTGCTAACAAGCTTCATGAGCGCGGCCGCAATCTGCGACGGGGCGGCCAAGGCAGCCCAAACGGCCGTTGTTGCGTCTCAAGTGGTGGCAGCAACATCTGCCACGGCGATAGCACCTGGCGAGAGCGGCACAGCAGCTGTGAAAGTGCAACTATCCCTGGGTAGTTTTGGTAATTACTAACAACATATGGCTCATTGAACTAATGCTATTTAGAGATGATCATTTCAGTAAGTTCAATGATTGGCATGGCATGCACTAGGAATGTGGACCCCTCAAAATGCTAAGGACACATATTGGCTCAAGCTCAAGACTCTACTTTTTCATTTTAGTGATCCAAGATCACATTGAGTCCTTAGGAAAGTCAATACTATTAAAAGGGGATGAGATGTTGGTTAATGGCTTGCTAGCTCAAAATGCTTAGTGATATGCTCCAAAAGCCCTCAACCACTTTCTCCTATCCACATATGTCCCAAACCAAAAGTCAAACTCGGCCCCACTGATTTGTTCTATCCAGCGCCACCGAGTTCATTTGACATAGCCACTGCCAAAAACCCTAGTCACTTCAGTCTCACCGATAGGGATCTCGGTCTCACCGAGATGGGATTGCAAACTCTCTGTTTCCCTTCATAACATTTTGGTCTAACCGAGATGAGCGATCTGTCCCACCGAGTTCACAATGCAAACTCTCCGTTTCCGCTTTGTAACATTTCAGTCTCACCGAAATGAGCGAATCGGTCCCACCGGGTTGACATGTCGGTCCCACCGAAAAGCCTAACGGTTACATTTTGAACTTAATCAGTCTGACCGAGTTTTCTAATTCGGTCCCACCGAGTTTGGTGAATTGTGCGTAACTGTTAGATTTTGTGTGGAGGCTATATATACCCCTCCACCCACTCTTCATTCGTGGGGAGAGCCATCAGAACATGCCTACACTTCCAGCATACATTTTCTGAGAGAGAACCACCTACTCATGTGTTGAGGTCAAGATATTCCATTTCAACCACATAAATCTTGATCTCTAGCCTTCTCCAAGTTGCTTTCCACTCAAATCATCTTTCCATCAAATCCAAATCTGTGTGAGAGAGTTGAGTGTTGGGGAGACTATCATTTGAAGCACAAGAGCAAGGAGTTCATCATCAACACACCATCTATTACATTTTGGAGAGTGGTGTCTCCTAGATTGGTTAGGTGCCACTTGGGAGCCTCCGTCAAGATTGTGGAGTTGAACCAAGGAGTTTGTACGGGCAAGGAGATCGCCTACTTTGTGAAGATCTACCCTAGTGAGGCAAGTCCTTCGTGGGTGATGGCCATGGTGGGATAGACAAGGTTGCTTCTTCATGGACCCTTCGTGGGTGGAGCCCTCCGTGGACTCACGCAACCTTTACCCTTCATGGGTTGAAGTCTCCATCAATGTGGATGTACGATAGCACCACCTATCGGAACCACGGAAAAAATCTCCGCGTCTACATTGCGTTTGCTCCCTCCAAACTCCTTCCTTTACCTTCATGTGCAATGTTTTACATTCCGCTGCTATACTCTTAGACTTGCATGTGTAGGTTGATTGCTTGACTTGTGCTAAGTTGCTAAAATCTGCCAAGACTTAAAATTGGGAAAAGGCTAGATTTTTATTTGGTCGCGTAGTCTAATCACCCCCCCCCCTCTAGACATACTTTTGATCCTACAAGTGGTATCAGAGCTTTGTCCTCCTTTTGCCTTGATTTCCATAGCTTTTGGTGATCATAGCCTTGGTTTCACAACCTAGAAGAGTATGGCGTCTAGCAAGGGAAATTACCACCGTAGAGGTCGTTACTTCGATGGTACTAATTTTGCTAGTTGGAAGCATAAGATGGAAATGCATATTCTTGGACATAACCCCACCGTTTGGGCTATTGTGTGTATTGGCTTGCAAGGTGAATTATTTGATGGAAGAGAACCAAACCGTGAAGCTACCGCGGAAGATTTGAAGATTCTACAATACAACGCTCAAGCTTGCAATATCCTCTTCAACGGATTGTGCCCCGAAGAATTCAACAAAATTAGCCGTCTTGAGAATGCAAAGGAAATTTGGGATACTTTGATTGATATGCACGAGGGTACCGACTCCGTCAAGGAATACAAATTGGATGTGCTTCAAAGTCAACTTGACAAGTTCAAAATGAAGGATGGTGAAGGTGTCGCTGAAATGTACTCTAGGCTTGCTCTCATCACAAATGAGATTGTCGGCTTAGGAAGTGAAGAGATGACCGATAGATTCATCATCAAGAAGATCCTAAGAGTCATGGATGGAAAATATGATACCGTGTGCACATTGATCCAAATGATGCCCAATTACAAAGATCTCAAGCCTACGGAAGTCATTGGAAGAATTGTTGCTCATGAGATGTCACTCAAGGATAAGTCAGAGCTTCACAACAAGTCAAGTGGTGCTTACAAAGCCTCATGTGATACTCCTACATCATAAAGTGAGAAACAAACCTTCAATGAGGAGTTGAGCTTAATCGTGAAGAACTTCAACAAGTTCTACAAGAATAGAAGCAAGGAAAGAAGTTCCAAGTCAAGGTCCTACAATGAAAAAAGATCTTCGAGTCATGAACGTAATTGCTACAATTGTGGAAGACCCAGACACTACTCTAATGAGTGTACGGCTCCCTACAAAAGAAGAGAAGATTCACCCAAAAGAAGAAGTAGAAGAGAAGAATCACCACCAAGAGAGAGAAGGAGTAGAGATGATCGTTATGAACGAAGAACCTCTCGGAGAAGCAAGGATTCGGAAACGAAGGACAAATCATCAAAGAGCTACACAAAACAAAGACATCAAGCTCATGTTGGTGAATGGGTATCCGGCCCCGACTCCGACCATCACTCTGAAAGAAGTTATCACTCCGACTCCGAATATACTCAAGATGAAGGTGTTGCCGGTCTAGCACTTGTGTCAACCAACTCCTATGACATATTTGATTCACCAAATGAAGGAATTGGAAGATGCTTCATGGCTAAAGGCCCAAAGGTATCACACCCCGAGTATGTTGATTTCAATAGTGATGAAGATGATTTGCTAGGTGATGATGATTTACTTGTTGACAACTCCAGTGATGAAAAATGTGATTAACTTGCTATTAATCATGATAATCAAGATAAAACGAATGATGATGATAAGAAGGAGATTGAGCGTCTAACTAAAGAACTAAACACTCTTAAGTTAGCTCATGAAACTACCTTGGAATATCATCGAGAACTTTTAAAGACTCATGAGAAGTTGCGCTTTGAAAATCTCAACCTTGAGCAAGAGCATGGGTTCTTAAAATCAATGAATGATGATCTTCGCAAGAAAAGTTCTTCTTACATGGCCAAGCGTTTACACTTGTCTACTTACATGCCACAAGTAAAATCTAGCAACAAGAGTAAGAAAGATTCTTCATCTAGTAGTAACAATAATCATGCTAAATCCAATGTTGTTGTTTCTAGTAGTTCTCTTGATTCCACTAATGATTCTCTTAGCCAAGTTACACTTGAGCAAGAAAATAGCTTATTGAAGGGAATTATAGAGAAAGGCGTTTACAAGAGCCTTGCCGGAAGTAAGCAATTTGAGGAAATTGTACGCAAGCAAGGAAGGCACCGGAAGAATCAAGGTGTTGGGTTTGAACAAAAGTTCAATGCCAATGGAGTTGAGTGAGAAGAAGATCAATACCCCAAGACAAAGTTTGTTCCTCAACAAGAGAAGTATGATCCTACTTCTTTCTAAGGGACACCATCTCAAGATGATCTTCCACCACAAGACCAAAAGCTAAAAGGCAAGGACAAGCTTTGGGAGGAGATTGATGCATTTGAAGAAGCTCCTAAGGCTTTGGTCAAGTGGGTTCCCAAGACTACATCAAGTTCTACTACGTCAAGTATGACTACAACTCGAAGGATTCCCATCAAGATGATGTGGATCCCGAAGAAGAATAACTAGAGAGTTCTTGAGGGTGACTTCGCCAACATACTTCACTCTTATCATTTTGGCAAGGACGAGTGCAAACAACTTCCATATCTTGCACTATTTCAAGGAGTCACAAACCCTCTTGTTGGTAAGACAAGGGACAAGGTAACCTAATGCTTTCATGGACATCATCTTGTGTGAACATCACTCTATGTTTATGGATATCCTTGTTTGTTCCTTGTGGGACTAACCCGTGTAGGTATTGAAAGTGCAACTCACTCCAATGGATTGCTCCAAATGATCTACAACAACATTGAGCATCCACATCTTCAACATCTACATGGAGTCATCATCGACAAAACCGAAGGTTAGTTCATCCCTCTTAGGGGGGATATCACATCTAGGGGGAGCTTTACTATAACAATTGAGCTAAAGCAACTCTAATGATGTGAACACAACAATGCTTTATGTAAAAGTGGTAACCCCACTTGTGCTTAAACGATGAGTATGACCTATGCTCAAATGTTCTCATTTGACTCCTAAGTCAATATACTCATATATATAGATGACCTAGTCATCGCCAATTGCTTGATAGATGCTAGAGTGTTTGTGCATGCTTTGTCACAAATTTCATTTGCCATTTTGTTGTGTGAGCATGTTGATTGCACATTTTACAAATTCGAGGACATCCACTTGTTGCTTTGATTGATTGGCTCTTTTTATTTTGCCAAGTGGATGGAAAAGAATGCCTAAGAACTTCCTCTAGCTATCTATGCTTTTCTCGTCTCAAACTCTATTCATGCTACATCACAAAGTTTGATCAAGTCAGATTCGAACCACTCTGTGTGAGGAGCACCCGGAGTCCCCAGTTCGTCATAGACTTAAACTTCCAAAACCTCTCTGTGCATTTCGGTATGACCGATTCATCCATTTCGGTCACACCGAGTTCACTGAGTTGATCTAGGTTTTCAATCCCGGTGCAACCAATTTGAACATTTCGGTCACACCGAGTTGCAGTAACCGCTTGCGATTCTGCATCTCGGTGCCATCGAGTTGTTCCACTCGGTCACACCGACAGGGTCGGGATATATATACCCACGGGTGATATTTTGGAAATTTCTTCAAAACCTCTCAGCCCGCGCGTGTCCTGCTCCGCCGCCTCGGGTCTCCGGATTGTCTCCTCGTCGCCAGCGACCTCCCGCTGCTGGTGTTCGTCGCCGTCAACGGGATTCTGCCCCGCCGTTATCGCCGTAGCGAACTCACCGCCGAATTAGGGTATGAGTTCGATCATTTGTGCTATTTCCTTACTCCGATTTGTAGCACATTGCTTTGCCATGATCTTTACCAAGTATGAAATCCATCTATCCAGAGAAAACTTCCTTTAGGTTAAGTTTGATTCAAAAATTTAGGGTTAGCTTTCCGCCGAACTCATCTCAGACCGACCGAGTTGTAGAAATCGATCTCACCGATTTGGCTTAGGCCATTGCACATGGGCTTTTCGGTCTGACCAAAAATTGCAAATCGTTGCGACCGAGTCCGACTCTCTGTGAAACCCTAGCAATCTCGGAGCCACCGAACTATGACTCGGTCTGACCAAATTCACTAGTTTAGACTAAAAAGGTTGCTTCGGTATCACCGAGTTTATGAAATCTGTAGCTCCAAAATGCTTTCTGTGGAGAACTAAAACTAAGTTTTTGACTCATCTGGTTTGCAAAAACTCTGCACTTTGTGATGCTTATCTACTGTACCTCATTTATATCTATTCACAGGGTTTGTTGTTAGTTTGCTTGCCAAGATGTCTGACCAGAGTGATAGCCAAAATAGATCTGAAGAGCAAGTGCAAATGAGTGAGGGCACTAGTCCCTCAAGCAGCTATGATGAGGGCAGTAGGAGCACACCCTGCAATTTGCCTAAGGCAGCCACTAGAACAAGCAAGAAGAGAACCTCAGACTCTGAGGATGAGGACTATGTGGCTGCTGAGGAGGAAGTGAGCTCCAAGAAGAAAGTCTTGAAGAAGGAATATGGCACAGTTGCTGCAACCAAGCCTGGGTTGCACAAGAAGGCACCTGCCAAGAGAGTGCCAATGTCAAAGCCAAGGAAAGTTCCAATAGGAGAAACCATGAAATTCACAATAGAATCAGATGATGGTGAGGCAGTTGGAGATGGCAAGAAGAAGAGGGCAAGAACCACATCTGCAAAAGTTCATGGAAAATCAACTATGGTAAGAGATTCAGAAGAGGAAGAGGAAGAGGATGCTGCACCAGCACCCAAGTCCCAGAAGCTTATAGGAGATGCTATCAAGACAGGGCTGTTCCATCAAAGCCCAAAACTGCTCCCAAAGCTACTACTCAAGCTCAGAAGCCTTCTAAGCCCAAGAGAAGCACCAGAAACATTCCAGCTGAAGAAAAGAACAAGGCCCTAGTGCCTGAAGTTGGAGAAGAAGATGATGAAGCCCATGTGCGGAGAAAACTCAAACCAAAGATTCCAAACCACAATGACACTCATCCAGTGGCAGAGGACATGAACATCAGGAAGGATGCATGACTGAGACTTTGGAGGCAGTTTGATCCATATGCTGTGAGAAGGAGAACTGCAGTGGACTACAGGTTCCACACCAAAGAACAACAAGACTTCTATGAGACCATTCTGTTGGACAAGAAACCTATTGTCTGTGATATGAAGTGGGTTGATTGGGAATATATTGATGAGAATGAAGATCACTTCCCAGGTGTACATGAGAGCTTCAAGGCTTGTGGAGTTGACAAGTTTGTTGGACAAAAGCTCACGAAATGGAATGATGAGCTCATCATGCAGTTCTACTCCACTTCCCATTTCTATCCAGATGGAAGAATAGTATGGATGTCTGAAGGTACAAGGTACCAATCAACCGTTGATGAGTGGGCGAAGTTGATCAAAGCCCCAGAAGAACATGAGGATGATTTGGATGTGTATGCCAAGAATAAGAAAGACCACAACTCCATGGCAAATATGTACAAAGAGATCCCAAACAAAGCTTTGGAGAGACACAAGTTTGGATCTGTACACTATTTGTTGTCTGGTATGCCTACTATCAACACCATCTTAAGGCATACTCTGTTACCCAAATCTGGAGATCAGAAGATGATTAGAGGACATTCCATTAACTTGCTGCAAATATTTGATATTCCTTAGAAATTCAAGGTCATGAGTCTGATTGTAGAGACAATCAAGAGGACAGCTGCTGACCAGAAGAGATCTTGTGGGTATGCTCCACACATTCAGGTGCTCATCAACTCCAAGATGGGCACAGGCACTTACTTTTTGGACAAGGAGCATTTACCCTTGCACCCTAAATTTGAAGATAACACAGTTGTGATGAATGAGGATGATCTGCAAAGATGCCTAGTGTTGAGGAGGCATCAGAAGTGTTCTTGAAGAGCAAAGAAGATCAACTAGCTTATCTGATTCAGGCAACATTGACGATTGAGAAGGGCTTGGCCACCCTGACTCAGAATCAGGAAAGCTTGGAGAGGATTATAGAAACAATGTTCTATGATCTTGATCTGAAAATCACTGAGATACAGACTACAGTTGAGCAGCTCCAGGAGGAAGCAGAGGAGAAGAAGGGGAAGGCAACCATAGATGCTTTTCAGCGTGTGCCAAGAGGTCAGAGGTCGGCTGCAGTGCCAGTGCTAGATACTAGAGCTACTTTTTCTGCACCAGCAGCAACAGCTTCAGTTCCACCTCCAGCGGCCACTCCATAAGCTCCAGCTACATCGATTGATGCCTTCGTCCTTCGAGTTCTCTCTACACCACCTCCCGAGGACCAAGCCTGAGAGACGCATAGCACTATGCATTTTCAAACTTTCTGGTAACTTGTTGCCAAAGGGGGAGAAATGTATAGATCATAGGCTTCGAGAGATTGTGTTGCTTTCTTTGTCTCTCTTGCATTTTGGTTGATACTTTTGTGTGTGCTTGTTTGATACTTTATGTCTGTGTGTGAGATACTTGTATGATCATGTGTTTGATCATATGCTACTTTGATGATTTCATGGATGATATTATCTTTTATATCCCTATATGATCATTCACTTTGCTTGGTGATGAGTGCATGTTTTAATTCCTATCATTTTGAGCGCTCCATCAAGATGCATGAGACATGGAAGAGTAACCCATGATCCTAATCGATTGTGCATTTGCATTCAAAAGCAAATTTTAAATAATGCACGAATTTAGGGGGAGCTCTTGCTTATCACATACTTCTCAAAGCGATAATGTACTTTAAATCTTATTATCATTTGTCGAAGCTTTGATCTATATGTTGTCATCAATTACCAAAAAGGGGGAGATTGAAAGTGCAACTATCCCTGGGTGGTTTTGGTAACTACTAACAACATATAGCTCATTGAACTAATGCTATTTCAAGATGATCATTTCAGAAAGTTCAATGATTGTCATGGCATAGACTAGGAATGTGGACCCCTCAAAATGCTAAGGACACATATTGGCTCAAGCTCAAGACTCTACTTTTTCATTTTAGTGATCCAAGATCACATTGAGTCCATAGGAAAAGTCAATACTATTTAAAGGGGATGAGGTGTTTCTTAATGGCTTGCTTGCTCAAAATGCTTAGTGATATGCTCCAAAATCCCTCAACCACTTTCTCATTTCCACATATGTCCTAAACCTAAAGTCAAACTCGGCCCCACCGATTTGATCTATCCGGCGCCACCGAGTTCATTTGACATAGCCACTGCCAGAAACTCTAGTCACTTCGGTCTCACCGATAGGGATCTCGGTCTCACCGAGATGGGATTGCAAACTCTCTGTTTCCCTTCGTAACGTTTTGGTCTAACCGAGATGAGAGATCGGTCCCATCGAGTTTGCAATGCAAACTCTCTGTTTCCCCTTCGTAACATTTCGGTCTCACCGAAATGAGCGAATCGGTCCCACCGAGTTGACATGTCGGTCCCACCGAAAAGCCTAACGTTCACATTTTGAACTAAATCGGTCTGACCGAGTTTTATGATTCGGTCCCACCGAGTTTGGTGAATTGTGTGTAACGGTTAGATTTTGTGTGGAGGCTATATATACCCCTCCACCCACTCTTCATTTGTGGGGAGAGCCATCAGAACATGCCTACTCTTCCAGCATACATTTTCTGAGAGAGAACCACCTACTCATGTGTTGAGGTCAAGATATTCCATTCCAACCACACAAATCTTGATCTCTAGCCTTCTCCAAGTTGCTTTCCACTCAAATCATCTTTCCACCAAATCCAAATCTGTGAGAAAGAGTTGAGTGTTGGCGAGACTATCATTTGAAGCACAAGAGCAACGAGTTCATCATCAACACACCATATATTACCTTTTGGAGACTGGTGTCTCCTAGATTGGTTACGTGTCACTTGGGAGCCTCCGTCAAGATTGTGGAGTTGAACCAAGGAGTTTGTACGGGCAAGGAGATCGCCTACTTCGTGAAGATCTACCCTAGTGAGGCAAGTCCTTCGTGGGGGATGGCCATGGTGGGATAGACAAGGTTGCTTCTTCGTGGACCCTTCGTGGGTGGAGCCCTCCATGGACTCGCGCAACCATTACCCTTCGTGGGTTGAAGTCTCCATCAACGTGGATGTACGATAGCACCACCTATCGGAACCACGAAAAAAATCTCCGCGTCTACATGCGTTTGCTCCCTCCAAACTCCTCCCTTTACCTTCATGTGCAGTGTTTTACATTCCGCTGCTATACTCTTAGACTTGCATGTATAGGTTGATTTCTTGACTTGTGCTAAGTTGCTAAAATCTGCGAAGACTTAAAATTGGGAAAAGGCTAGATTTTTATTTGGTCGAGTAGTCTAATCACCCCCCCCCCCTCTAGACATACTTTCGATCCTACAAGTTGTTTGTTCCGCAACGGCGGCCTTAGCCCTGTTGGAGGCCGCCCACGACCATGTCGAGGCCACCCACGCCCAACTCATGGTGGTCAACACACAAATCGAACGAAGCTTCTCCGACAACGGTCGGCAACCCACGGCCGAAGACTTGGCAATCGTCGAGAGCGTTCGAGCAGCCATCCGTTCCTGCATGGCATACCTTGCCACGATGGAGCCCGCCCAAGCCAAGATCACGGCCGCCCACGCCAACCTCGTGGCGGCCTATTCCAGAGATATGGCAGATGCGGATGCCGAGATGCTTGCCGAGTATGGTGCAATGGATGCCATGGAGCCCCTTCCCCAGGAGATCATCGGGCGTGAGCTGGACATGGAGGAGGCGGCGGAGATCGACGAGCACCTGCTGCAGTAGTACTCTTTTTTTTGTTTAATTAAGAGTGTCGGTCTTTAATTTGTTAGAGTAATGTTTAGGTCAGCTAGCTCTGTTTAATTGTTGAAATTGCTCGATTAAGAAGTGTGTGTGTGCTGTAGTCTCCTTTGTGTACACAAATTATGCAATGACATGGATGACCACTGTAACCAGGGAAATTCGAACCAAAAATTTTGACGTTCAAACTAATCACACACGGGTTAAACTATCTGAATTGTTTGTGATGCTCACATATCGTACACAATTCTGAATAAGGGACCGTGTCTGATGACACTTTGCGTGCCAGTTTTTTCGCTGAACAGATTCAAAATTTTCGGCTTTCGCGGAAATACCTACATCCCCGCCCCCTCCCCCTTACCAAAATCCACATTACCCCTGTTTCTGCCTTCCTTTCCAAGTTGAAACCTTCACTCCTTGCTTGCAGCGCCGTCTCCTCACCGGCGAACCTCCTTCACGCTGCTCGGCCTCGTCTATCCAGGCAAGTAATCCACACCCGACCCCCATCCTCCTCCTTCCACATCCCACATGCCCCGACCGCCGGCGCGACACCTTCCACACAAATCACTGACCCCTCCACCAAATAAGCATCGCCCTAAGCCATGGTGCACGCAGTATAGCTAGGAGCTCAAGGAGCATTTGGTGGCGGAGAAGCAAATCACGGCTGCACAAGCGGATAGGTCGCGATGGCTGCCATTCATGCCGACCCCCAGATCTTGGAGGAGCACCTTGCGATTTGCTAGCTATGCCGGTTAAGCATGCTTGGTTTACCCGTTGCGTGCGCTGCTCCTGCCTTTCCTTAACAAATTCTAGTGAATTGTGCTATCAAATTTTACCATGCAATCTGTTGCTCTAGTGTATATGTTCTATATGTCGTGCAGTGTGGTGCTCACTTATTAACTGTTTGGTTAATTAGTTGTCGTCTTCGGTTAACTGTTTGGTTCAATTCTGCAAATGTGATGTTCAATTCTTCAGGCTACAATTTTGTATTGTCTTCCATGTGAGAAATAAATCGAATTTATCTTTACAAAATACATGAGAAATGAATACAATTGCTATATTTCCAAGTTTGTCAAGCATGCTTGGTTTGGTTATACATTGTAATGTGGTGCTCAGTTGACATTTGGTTCATTTGTTGTGGTGTTTAGTTAACAGTTTGGTTCAATTCTGCAATGCGATGTTCAATAGTTGTGGGTGCATTCTGTTATTGTATACCATGTGAGAAGTAAATCGAATTTGGATGTAGTAAATACATGAGAAACAAATACAATTGCTATATTTCCAAGTTGTTAAGCATGCTTGGTTTGGCTAACTATCTGATCTTCTATTTGGAGTATGTTATATTGTGCAATGTGGTGCTCAGCTAACGTTTGGTTCATTATTTGTGGTGTTTAGTTAACTGTTTGGTTCAATTCTGCAATGCGATGTTCAATTGTTATGGGTGCATTCTGTTATTGTATACCATGTGAAGAATAAATTGAATTTGGTTGTACTAAATACATGAGAAACAAATACAATTGCTATATTTCCAAGTTGTTAAGCATGCTTGGTTTGGTTAACTATCTGATCTTCTATTTGGTGTATGTTATATTGTCCAATGTGGTGCTCAGTTTATTTGGTTCATTTGTTATGGTGTTTAGTTAACTACTTGGTTCAGTTCTACAATGCGATGTCCAATTGTCGTGGGTAGAATTTTGTATTGTTGTGCATGTGAGGAGTAAATCAAATTTGGCTGCACTTAATACATGAGAAACATATACAAGTGCTATATTTCCTAGTTCTTAATCATGCTTGGTTTGGATAAATGGGTTTTCCATGTGGCTTGAATTAATCTGATGAATCTGCAATGTGCTTATTTTTCATCAACATATTTTACTGATAGCATGCGAACCCTTACTTAACCTGATGACTAACTACCTTATATGTGTTGCAGGGAAACAATGGGAAGCACTGAGGTTTACAATCGAGGTTAGCACGTGCATGGTCCATTGTCTAATAGCACATTATTGTGCAATTGCAGGAACCATTCTAATATTTAGGTTTTTAACAATTTGGTCTTGCACATGTAGGTCCTGCTGTCAGAGGCTTTGACCCACTATTCAACCCTTTTTGCATATGGGGAAATGAGTTGTCCATGTATATCAATCAAGTCAAGAAACTCAGAAAGATTGTTAGGATAAAGAAATTAGCGACAAAAAACAACAAGATCTTTGTCTGCACAATGAAGAAGACATCAGTTCACTACAAGATGGTACTAACTATTATACCTTGCCTTTTTTATTCCTTTGCCCCATTTCCAATATTGAGAATATATTTATGCACATCCTTGTTTTTAGGCATTTCCAAAGCAGTTCACTGATGATTACCTCTCAAACCAGCTCTATGGTCAGGAGGCGAGGAAGGTTTTCATACAACACCCACGGTTCAATATTGAAGTGTTCCCGAAGAGGACGAAGGATGGATGGTCAATCATCCACAGGCACTGGCCTAAAGTTGCAAAGACCTTCAACATGAATGAAGGCTCAATATTCGCCTTCCGCTTCAGCAGTTTTCCAGGTGAGATGTATTTGTCTATGTACCATCTGTGATGCTAATTTTGAAAGGTTCTAGATGTTGCATGTGGAACTTGGTGCTGGTGCAGTTGTGTAATGGGGCAGCTGAGTGCTGAAGCTATATCATGTTGTACTCTGAGTATTTCAATTATGAAATCCTCCTTCCTTAATATGGAAATGAAATATATTATGTGCTTAATGTGAACGTCAATTAGATTAATAAATGGATTATTAATAATAGGGCAATTAGCCTGCCAATGGCCAATTAGCCTGCTAATTGGGTTTTTCTATTGCAAACGGTTATTGAGAAAACACCGTGGGCGATGACTTCAGGCAACGCACACAGTTTCTAGGAATAAACTGTGTTGGATCAATGAACAATCACACACGACATCCATTTGAAAACGGTTTGCGTTAGGCCACCTTGCGCAAACGTTTACAACATAAAAACTGTGTGTGATGGACAGCCTTTGCCAAACAGTTTCTTCTATGCACCGTGTGTGATGCATTCAATAACGCAAACGATAAAATTTTTAATATCGTGTGCAATGGCAACGCTATCACAAACGATTTAACGGGGAAAATTGTGTGTGATGTACCTGTGAATGGAAACGTTTTCCTTGGAGCGACTGTGTGGGATGTATATATGAATGGAAACGTTTAGCAGGGACTGACTGTACGACCGGAAATGATTTCGCCTGTATAATTTTATTTTTTTAGCACTACTATACGTATAACCGTATTTGATCACTCGCCGGTCGCACACGACCTCATTTTTTCGAGCGTGTGTGCCAGGAGGGCATATCCCCGACGGTTTCTGGTTCGTGTGGAAGGACCCCCCCCTATCGCAGTCACTCAGTAGGTGACGATTGAGAACACCGTCGCGGAAAGGGGTTTAAATTGTTCGTATGGCACCTCGCTGTACTAGTGAATGATGAGCATCACACTTTTATTTACTTTAGAACTCAAGAATTACAACTCGATACTAGAACAAATATATGACTCTATATGAATGACTCCGGCAGTGTACCAAGATGTGCAATGACTCAAGAGTGACATGTATAAAAAATATGAATGGTGGCTTTTCCACAAATACGATGTCAACTACATGATCATGCAAAGCAATATGACAATGATGAAGCGTGTCATAATAAACGGAACGGTGGAAGTTGTATGGCAATATATCTTGGAATGGCTATGGAAATGCCATAATAGGTAGGTATGGTGGGTCTAATGCACCGGTGAAAGTTCCGCGTTACTAGAGAGGCTAGCAATGGTGGAAGGGTGAGAGTGCATATAATCCATGGACTCAACATTAGTCATAACGAACTCACATACTTATTTCAAAAGTCTATTAGCTATCAAAACAAAGTACTACACGCATGCTCCTAGGGGGATAGATTGGTAGGAAAAGACCATCGCTCGTCCCCGACCGCCACTCATAAGGAAGACAATCAATAAATAAATCATGCTCCGACTTCATCACATAACGGTTCACCATATGTGCATGCTACGAGAATCACAAACTTTAACACAAGTATTTCTACCAATCCACAATTACTCACTAGCATGACTCTAATATCACCATCTTTATATCTCTAAACAATCATAATGAATCAAACTACTCATAGTATTCAATGCACTTTATATATGAAAGTTTTTTTATATCCCTCTTGGATGTCCGTCATATTAGGACTAAATTCATAACCTAAGAAAATTACCATGTTGTTTAGAGACTCTCCAAATAATATAAGTTAAGCAAGAGAGTTCAACAATTTCTATAAAACAAAACCACCGTCGTGCTCTAAAAAGATATAAGTGAAGCACTAGAGCATATTGCCTAGCTCAAAAGATATAAGTAAAGCACATAGAGTATTCTAATAAATTCACAATTAATGTGTGTCCCTCTCAAAAGGTGTGTACATCAAGGATGATTGTGGCAAACTAAAAAGCAAAGACCGATATCATACAAGACGCTGCAAGCAAAACACATATCATGTGGTGAATAAAAATATAGCCTCAAGTAAATTTACCGATGGATTGAAGACGGAAGAGAGGATGCCTTCCGGGGCATCCCCAAGCTTAGGCTCTTGGTTGTCCTTGAATATTACCTTGGGGTGCCTTGAGCATCTCCAAGCTTAGGCTCTTTCCACTCCTTATTCCATAGTCCATCAAATATTTACCCAAAACTTGAAAACTTCAGAACACAAAACTCAACAAAAAACTCATGAGATCCGATGGTATAAGAAAATAAAGTCGCCACTTTTGGTATTGTTGTGAACTCATTCTTTCTTTATATTGGTGTAATGTCTACTCTATTCCAACTTCTCCATGGTTCATACCCCCGATACTACCCATAGATTCATCAAAATAAGCAAACAACAGATAGAAAATAGAATCTGTCAAAAACAGAACAGTCTGGAGCAATCTGTAAACTTCGAATACTTCTGTAACTCCAAAAATTCTGAAAAATTAGGACAACCTGGGCAATTTTTATATCAATCTTGTGTAAAAAAATTCAGATCAAGATCACGCTTCTGTGATTTTTCAAAATTGTTTACTGGGTATAAAAATTTCTGTTTTTCAGCACGATCAAATCAACTATCACCGTAAGCCATCCCAAAGGTCTTACTTGGCACAAACACTAATTAAAACACCAAAACACAATTACTACAGAGGTAATAATGTGTATTATATTCAAGAACAGAAACAAAACAAAAACCACAAAAATAAAATTGGGTTGCCTCCCAACAAGCGCTATTGTTTAACGCCCCTAGCTACGCATATTGCAATTGATCTAGGTATTGTCATCTTTGGTATGCAATTCCTTCTTAATCAAATCTTCCAAAACCCTTTTAAGCAAATACTTTATTTCTTTTCTTTCCTTTCTAGTAGGAGAACTCAGTTCATGAAAAGGACTTTGATTAGTAGCATTGACATTCATAAACTCATAGTCTGGATCATCACCATAAATATCATCATATAAAACACGTATCTCATTTTTAATGAGTTCCCTAATTTTTTCTTCTAACCAATCATCATTGAATCCTACGTAAATTCCCCTAGTTATCCAATCAAAATCATCATAAGTTTCAAGGTAGATAGTTTGGGTAATTTCTGAATAAGGAACTCTTCTCCTAAGACTGTCACTGTAAGATTGATAATCTCCAGATTCCAAGCTACGCAAGGTTTATTTATCATGTAGGATTTGTTCAATCGGAGGATGTTCGATATCCTTTTTATATAAAGCAAAAATTTCCCTAGCCTCTTGTACTATAAAATCAAATTCACGCATAAGGATGATAGTGGCAATCTTTTTAGCCTTAGGGTGATTAATATTGGGAAGTTCATAAAACACCTTTTGCAAACCAAGATGGATGTGCACAAATTTTCTTTCCAATTTTTTTACGAGCATGACAATAATTCCGCATAACAATTTGTATCAAGAAGAATAGATCTCTTATTCATAGGACTCCCGTACAATCAAAGAATTCTTGAATAACACCCTTCCCAATAATATTACCGTCTCCCACATGAAAAAAATTCAATTTATAATTAGGAGGGTTTTCAGTTCCGTGATCCAAAGAACAAGCATCAAATTTTTTCTCGAGATTTAGGGTAGAATGACTCTCAAAATTTTTAGGCGGTAACTTCCCCTAACTCAGACATGATGGCAGCAAACCGATCTAGCAACCGAGCAAACAAAAAGCAAACGAAAAGATGAATGGAAGAAGGGCAAATAAAAAAGGCAAATCCTTTTGTATTTTTCTGAAAATCATTTTAGAAGTGGGGGAGAGGAAAACGAGAGGCAAATGGCAGATAATGTAATGCCAGAGATGGGAGTTTATGGTGGGTACTTGGTAGGCTTGATGTAGACCTCCCCGGCAACAGCGCTAGAAATTCTTCCTACTACTTCTTGAGCTTTCGTTTGTTTTTTCCTCCAAGAGGAAAGGGTGATGCAGCAAAGTAGAGATAAGTATTTCCCTTAGTTAGAGAACCAATCCAGTAGGAGGTACAAGCAAGTCTCCAATCTATGCACATGCACAAACAATCAAACACTTGCACCCAATGCGATAAAGGGGTTGTCAATCCCTTCACGGTCAATTGCAATGGTGAGATCTGATAGAGATAGATATAAAAGATTACTAAAACGTAAAACAAAATAAAAACAAATAAATTGAAGCAAGGTGCTTTTGGGTTCTTTTGGTTTATAGATCTGAAAATATATGATGGAAAATACAACCAGGGGCCATAGGTTTCTATAGAGGCTTCTCTCTTGAAGGCAAATAATACGGTGGGTGAAAAACTTACTGTCGAGCAATTGATAGAAAAGCGCAAAGTTATGATGATATCCAAGGCAATGATTATGCATATAGGCATCACGTCCGTGCTAAGTAGACCGAAACAATTCTGCATCTACTACTATTACTCCACACATCGACCGCTATCCAGCATGCATCTAGAGTATTAAGTTCATAAAGAACAGAGTAACGCCTTAAGTAAGATGACCTGATGTAGAGGGATAAACTCAAGCAATATGGTGAAAACCCCATATTTTTTTCCTTGATGGCAACAATACAATACGTGCCTCGCTACCCCTACTATGTCACTGGGTGAGGACACCGCAAGATTGAACCCAAAACTAAGCACCTCTCCCATTGCAAGAAATACCAATCTAGTTGGCCAAACCAAACCGATAATTCGAAGAGAAATACAAAGATATCAAATCATGCATATAAGAATTCAGAGAAGATTCAAATAATATTCATAGATAATCTGATCATAATTCCACAATTCATCGGATCTCGACAAACGCACCGCAAAAGAATATTACATCCGATAGAACTCCAAGAACATCGAGGAGAACATGGTATTGAAGATCATAGAGAGAGAAGAAGCCATCTAGCTACTAGCTACGGACCCGTAGGCCTGAGGTAAACTACTGACGCTTCATCGGAAGGGCAATAGGGTGATGTAGATGCCCTCCGGCAGATCAGCAGAAAAGGCCCCAAGATGGGATCTCACGAGTACAGAAGGTTGCGGCAGCGGAAAAGTATTTTCGTGGATGCCCTCTGATGGTTTGGGAATATTTGGGAATTTATAGGCCGAAGAATAAGGTTAGGAGAGCTCCGAGGGACCCACAAGGCAGAGGGGTGCGCCCTGCACCCTTGTCGTTGCCTCGGGACTCTTCTTCCTTGGTCTCCAAGTCCTACGTGTGTCTTGTGGTCCAAGAAAAATCATCGTAAAGTTTTATTCCATTTGGACTCCGTTTGATATTCCTTTTTTGTAAAACTCAAAACACAAGGAAAAATAGAAACTTGCACTGGGCTCTGGATTAATAAGTTAGTCCCACAAATAATATAAAATAGCATATTAATGCAAATAAAACATCCAAAACAGATAATATAATAGCATGGAATAGTCAAAAATTATAGATACATTGGAGACGTATCACCGATGAACCACTATCTTCTACATCTTTCCAATGCTCGGTAACAAGTATCATTATCTAGTTCATGCATACTTTTCTTGCATTAAACCTTTTGTAGGTTGCATCATGGCATGAATTTCATTCATTCTTGTGATACTCATTTCCTTTCTCAAAGCATCCCAACAATGATCTCTTGTTGCTAGTTGTGATGTCTTTGATGTTTGTGTGGTTGGAATTCATGTATATACTATAAGATAATTTTTAGCCATGTGTTATGCTTTCAAGCAAAGATGTTATTGGTATATCTATGACTTTCTTTTGGATATCTTGTTCCTTCCTTTTGTAAATATTTCGTGTGTACATCCTTCTTTGTGGATTGATATCGTCATAATTTTCATCTATCTAGAATCTTGTAAACTTGAGAGAAGTTAAATATCTAGTTGATATCCTTTTTCTTTCACATCCACCTTTTATTTCTCGTGTTATTTTTTGGTGGCTCCGTGAAAGATTTTGCCTTGAGTGCGGGTATTATCTCGTTGCATCTTGATGTGCTCTTTTGTGGTGAAGATTATTTTCCTCATCCTTGTCTTGATGAGGCTTTTGCCATTTCGATTGGTATCCCTACTCTTGACAAATCTTTCATTTTCTATCTTCATCTTGGGTTCTCACAAACATTGCTTCTTAATTTGCATATTGGTAAGCTTGTGAACCCATTTGCTTGTTGTGTGTGTGTGGGAAAAACAGGTCTTGCACCTTGTATCTAATTTATTCAAGACTATGTTGATACTTAATTCTCATCCTTATATTAGTCTTCTCAAGTGCTTTGCCATGACTCACACACATCTTTTTTGTTGATCTTATCCTTAAGTTGCCTCTTTTTCATGTTGCTCAACCATTTGTTTGTTGCAAGTGCTAGGCTTAGTTTCCTAATGCTCACTTGCACTTGTTGTGAGTTTCTATTGATTTTGGGGCAGTGATGATCTTATTTTGTGCACTTTTTATCCATATACACAATTTCTAAATAGTGCACAAATCATTGGGAGCTTCTCTAGTTTATTTAGAACAATCCTTTGCTCGTATCATAATATGTTTTAGTCATGTGGCTCGTAGGGTAATTTGATTGCTTGTTTCTATTGGTATCTTTTGATTGCTTGCTTCTCATTTTGTTATGTCTTTGTGACATATCATCCTTTTGCAATCTTTGGATCCTCAATATAGTTTGTCTTCCTCCAACCATTTATCATTGGATATGTGTATCTCATTGCTCTCATATTTTGAGAAATACACAATTTTTGGAGGAACACATATTATATTGGCCTTCTAAGCTTTTCGCCCATTTTGGCAATCAGTGCCAATGGGGGAGAAGTTTAGAGAGTTTTGTGGAGAAGTTTAGAGAGCTATTTCTTCTTGCTTTGGTCCCTAAGCATTTGCATCTCATGCGCACGCATTATTGTTGCATTTCATGGTGATGCTTAATTCCTTATATAAACTCTCTTGAAAGTGATTGTCGTCAATTACCAAAATGGGGGAGATTGAAAGAACATGCGGTGCCCCCATGTTTGGTTTTGGGAATTGATGACAATCTCTATGGACTAATGGTTGCCTTGAGTTATATATGAAGGGTTTGTCCATACTATTTTCTTGAAGTCCATTTGTTGGTTTCAAGGAGATTATGTGTTGATCAAGGTGCTATTCAAGGAATTATCTAAAGATTGGTCATGTGAGAGGCTGATCGAGACTAAGTCAAAGAGTGAATCAAGTTGATCAACACACAAAGCGTACCAGATGTACCGAGAGGGATCAAATGATCCCATGGTATGGTAAGCATTGTCCATGGAATCAATTTGTTCTATGTGGGCTTAAATTTGATTCCATGGGCGTGCGTCTAGAGGA
Source organism: Triticum aestivum (assembly GCF_018294505.1). Taxonomy (NCBI): domain Eukaryota; kingdom Viridiplantae; phylum Streptophyta; class Magnoliopsida; order Poales; family Poaceae; genus Triticum; species Triticum aestivum. The sequence goes on along the minus strand of NC_057799.1, from coordinate 150,811,682 downwards.
AGATCTCATACAACCCATGGAGGATGACATCAAGTGGTGATCGTCATCAAGGTTGCAGTGTGCAAGTTCGAGTGGTGCATCATGAAGAGATCAAGGGCTTGAATCTTGCCGTCCATTGTGGAGGCAATGGACTTGTGAAGATGTGCCGAAGAGTGGCTCACCCATAGTGGAGTATGGGGGAACGATCGTCTACTAGTCTTCATCGAGCCAACACAATCAACAAAGGTGGTCCAACTTGAGGAAGTCAAGATCGTCATCATCTAGCTCAAATGGACTATGTACAAGGCAAAGGTTTGCCCTTGATAGGTTTCCTATTTTACCGATCTCATGGTGGTAGTTGGGAGACCGGGTTATAGGATCGATTGTCGTACTATCAAGGGGGGCTCTCAAGTAAGTAGCTTGATCGTATCGTTAGTAGAGAGCTCAAACCATTGCATCCTTGCATCATCTTTCTTGGTTCTTGTTTTGTGTTTTGCTTTGTGAGTTTTAGAGCTTATGGTCATCTTCATGACAAGCTCGAGTTCATCGAAAACGGAGATCATATGCATCTTCTGTGATATTTTCTATATTGGAGTTTCTGCCAGTTCCTCTTTCATAGAGGTTTAACATCACTATATCGTCGACATTTTTCTACTACCTCTTCTGATTTTAACCATTCGATGTTTGGGTAGTACTCATCGTCTTCTATCCAACAAGCTTGAGTTTGCTCAATACGGAGCTCATACGCAATAGTTATAGCAGTTTCAGTATTGGAGCATCCTTCTATTCTGCTTGGGCAGTTTTTCAGCTCTAAGCCATAGTAGAGTGGCAGTAGAGCGGTAGTACCGCTCCGGCCAGCTACTTCCGCCCCTAATATTTATGCCTCTGAAACTTGTCACGAGTTTCACGGTAGTAGAGCAGTAATACCTCTCCGAGCGGTAGTACCCCTTGTAAGCGGTACTACCTCCCCGGGCGGTACTACCTCTCCCCCGAGCGGTACTACCTCTCTGGCAGAATGATACGTCCATTTTGCATCATGCTTTTATATTGATATTTATTTCATTATGGGCTGTTATTACACGTTATGTCACAATACTTATGTCTATTCTCTCTTATTTTACAAGGTTTACATGAAGAGGGAGAATGCCGGCAGCCGGAATTCTGGGCTGGAAAAGGAGCAAATATTAGAGACCTATTATGCACAGCTCCAAAAGTTCTGAAACTCCACAGAAGTTATTTTTGGAAATAATAAAAAAATACTAGATGAAGAAAATACCAGAGGGGACCCACACCCTGGGCACGAGGGTGGGGGGCGCACCCTACCCCCCTGGGCGTGCCCCCCTGCCTCGTGGGCCCCCTGGTGGCCCTCCGGTGCCCATCTTCTGCTATATGAAGTCTTTCGTCCAAGAAAAAATCCTAAGCAAGCTTTCGGGACGAGACTCCACCGCCACGAGGCGAAACCTTGGCGGAACCAATCTAGGGCTCCGACAGAGCTGTTCTGCCGGGGACACTTCCCTCCGGGAGGGGTAAATCATCGCCATCGTCATCACCAACGCTCCTCTCATCGGGAGGGGGCCAATCTCCATCAACATCTTCACGAGCACCATCTCCTTCAAACCCTAGTTCATATCTCGTATCCAATTCTTGTCTCTAAGTCTGGGATTGGTACCTGTAGGTTGCTAGTAGTGTTGATTACTCCTTGTAGTTGATGCTAGTTGGTTTATTTGGTGGAAGATCATATGTTCAGATCCATTATGCATATTAATACCCCTCTGATTATGAACATGAATATGATTTGTGAGTAGTTACGTTTGTTCCTGAGGACATGGGAGAAGTCTTGCTATTAATAGTCATGTGAATTTGGTATTCGTTCGATATTTTGATGAGATGTATGTTGTCTCTCCTCTAGTGGTGTTATGTGAACGTCGACTACATAACACTTCACCATTATTTGGGCCTAGAGGAAGGCATTGGGAAGTAATAAGTAGATGATGGGTTGCTAGAGTGACAGAAGTTTAAACCCTAGTTTATGTGTTGCTTCGTAAGGGGCTGATTTGGATCCATATGTTTCATGCTATGGTTAGGTTTACCTTAATACTTCTTTTGTAGTTGCGGATGCTTGCAATAGGAGTTAATCATAAGTGGGATGCTTGTCCAAGTAAGGACAGCACCCAAGCACCGGTCCACCCACATATCAAATTATCAAAGTACCGAACACGAATCATATGAACGTGATGAAAACTAGCTTGACGATAATTCCCATGTGTCCTCGGGAGTGCTTTTCTCTATATAAGAGTTTGTCCAGGCTTGTCCTTTGCTACAAAAAGGATTGGGCCATCTTGCTGTACTTTATTTACACTTGTTACTTGTTGCTCGTTACAAATTATCCTAACACAAAACTATCTGTTACCTATAATTTCAGTGCTTGCAGAGAATACCTTGCTGAAAACCGCTTATCATTTCCTTCTGCTCCTCGTTGGGTTCGACACTCTTACTTATCGAAAGGACTATGATAGATCCCCTACACTTGTGGGTGATTAAGACTCTTTTCTGGCGCCGTTGCCGGGGAGTGAAGTGCCTTTTGTAGGTGGAATTTGGTAAGGAAAAAATTATATAGTGTGCTGAAATTTACTGTCACTTGTTACTATGGAAAGTAATCCTTTGAGGGGCTTGTTCGGGGTATCTTTACCCCGACCGGTAGAGCAAATAGTTGCTCCTCAACCTACTGAACCTATTGAAAATGTTTACTTTGAAATTCCTTCGGGTATGATAGAGAAACTGCTAGCTAATCCTTTTGCAGGAGATGGAACATTGCATCCCGATTTACACTTAATCTATGTGGATGAAGTTTGTGGATTATTTAAGCTTGCAGGTATGCCCGATGATGTTATCAAGAAGAAGGTCTTCCCTTTACCGACAGAGATGCATTGACATGGTATAGGCTATGTGATGATATGGGATCATGGAACTACAAACGATTGAAATTGGAATTTCATCAGAAGTTTTATCCTATGCATCTTGTTCATCATGATTGTAATTATATATATATAATGTTTGGCCTCGCGAAGGAGAAAGCATCGCTCAATCTTGGGGGAGGCTTAAGTCAATGTTATATTCATGCCCCAATCATGAGCTCTCAAGAGAAATGATTATTCAAAAAATTTATGCTCGGCTTTCTGACAACAATCGCACCATGCTTGATACTTCTTGTACTGGTTCTTTTATGATGAAGACTATTGAATTCAAATGGGATTTATTGGAAAGAACTAAATGCAACTCTGAAGATTGGGACCTCGACGAAGGTAAGGAGTCAGGTATAACACCTAAGTTTGATTGTGTTAAATCTTTTATGGAGACCGATGTTTTCCGTAAATTCAGCACTAAATATGGACTTGACTCTGAGATAGTAGCTTCTTTTTGTGAATCTTTTGCTACTCATGTTGATCTCCCTAAGGAGAAGTGGTTTAAATATCATCCTCCCATAGAAGTAAAAGTAGTTGAACCTATTAAAGTTGAAGAAAAGACTATCACTTATAATGATCCTATTGTCCCTACTGCGTATGTTGAGAAACCACCTTTTCCTGTTAGGATAAAGGATCATGCTAAAGCTTCAACTGTGGTTCGTAAAAGCAATATTAGAACCTATACACCTCCTGAGCAAGTTAAAGTTGAACCTAATATTGCTATTGTTAAATATCTCTTGGCTGGTAATATTGATGGGCATGCTATTTACTTCTGTGATGAAACTGCTAGAATTGCTAAACCTTGTGCTAAAGATAAACATAGACATGTGGTAGGCATGCCTGTTATTTCTGTCAAAATAGGAGATCATTGTTATCATGGCTTATGTGACATGGGTGCTAGTGCTAGTGCAATACCAATTGACTTATACAAAGAAATTATGCATGATATTGCACCTGCTGAGTTAGAAGATATTGATGTCACAATTAAGCTTGCCAATAGAGATACTATTTCACCAATTGGGATTGTTAGAGATGTTGAAGTCTTGTGTGGGAAAACTAAATATCCTACTGATTTTCTTGTTCTTGGTTCCCCACAAGATAGCTTTTGTCCCATTATATTTGGTAGACCCTTCTTAAACACTGTTAATGCTAAGATCGGCTGTGAAAAGGATGTTGTTACTTTTGGTTTGGGTGATATGTCTCATGAGTTTAACTTTTCTAAATTTTGTAGACAACACCGTGAAGAGGAATTGCCTAGTAAAGATGAAATTATTGGTCTTGCTTCTATTGTCGTACCTCCTAGTGATCCTTTAGAACAATATTTGCTAGACCATGAAAATGATATGTTTATGAATGAAAGAAGGGAAATAGATGAAGTGTTATTTAAACAGGGACCTATTCTGACACACAACTTGCCAGTCAAAATCCTAGGGGATCCTCCTCCACCCAAGGGTGATCCCGTGTTTGAGCTTAAACCATTGCCTGATACTCTTAAATATGCTTATCTTGATGAAAAGAAGATATATCCTGTTATTATTAGTGCTAACCTTTCAGAGAAGGAGGAAGAAAAATTATTGAAAACTCTGAAGAAGCACCGTGCTGCTATTGGATATACTCTTGATGATCTTAAGGGCATTAGTCCCACTCTATGTCAACACAAAATAAATTTGGAGAAAGATGCCAAACCAGTTATTGATCACCAGCGACGGTTAAATCCTAAGATGAAAGAAGTGGTAAGAAAGGAAATACTAAAGCTCCTTGAGGCAGGTATAATTTATCCTGTTGCTGATAGTCAGTGGGTAAGTCCTGTCCATTGTGTCCCTAAGAAGGGAGGTATTACTGTCGTTCCTAATGATAAAGATGAATTGATTCCGCAAAGAATTATTACAGGACATAGGATGTAATTGATTTCCGCCAATTAAATAAAGCTACTAAAAAGATCATTATCCCTTACCTTTTATTGATCAAACGCTAGAAAGATTATCCAAACATACACATTTTTGCTTTCTAGATGGTTATTCTGGTTTCTCTCAAATACCTGTGTCAGGTGATGATAAAGCTAAGACCACGTTTACTTGCCCTTTCGGTACTTTTGCTTATAGACGTATGCCTTTTGGTTTATGTAATGCACCTGCTACCTTTCAAAGATGCATGATGGCTATATTCTCTGATTTTTGTGAAAAGATTTGTGAGGTTTTCATGGACGATTTCTCCGTCTATGGATCCTCTTTTGATGATTGCTTGAGCAACCTTGATCGAGTTTTGCAGAGATCTGAAGAAACTAATCTTGTCTTGAATTGGGAGAAGTGCCACTTTATGTTTAATGAAGGCATTGTCTTGGGGCATAAAATTTCTAAAAGAGGCATTGAAGTTGATAAAGCTAAAGTTGATGCTATTGAAAAGATGCCATGTCCCAAGGACATCAAAGGTATAAGAAGTTTCCTTGGTCAAGCCGGCTTTTATAGGAGGTTCATTAAGGACTTCTCAAAAATTTCTCGGCCTCTGACTAATCTATTACAAAAAGATATACCTTTCATTTTTTATGATGATTGTGCAGAAGCATTTGAAATACTTAAGAAAGCATTGATTTCTGCACCTATTGTTCAGCCACCTGATTGGAATTTACCCTTTGAAATTATGTGTGATGCTAGTGATTATGCTATAAGTGTTTTTCTAGGGCAAAGAGTTGATAAGAAATTAAATTTTATTCAATATGCTAGTAAAACTCTAGACAGTGCTCAGAGAAATTATGCTACTACTGAAAAAGAATTCTTAGCAGTTGTATTTGCTTGTGATAAGTTCAGACCTTATATTGTTGATTCTAAAGTAACTATTCACATGGATCATGCTGCTATTAAATACCTTATGGAAAATAAAGATGCTAAACCTAGACTTATTAGATGGGTTCTCTTGCTACAAGAATTTGATTTGCATATTATTGATAGAAAGGGAGTTGAGAACCCCGTTGCAGACAACTTGTCTAGGTTAGAAAATGTTCTTGATGACCCACTACCTATTGATGATAGCTTTCCTGAGGAACAACTAAATGTCATAAATGCTTCTCGTACTACTCCATGGTATGATGATTATGCTAATTACATTGTTGCTAAATTTATACCACCTAGTTTCACATACCAACAAAAGAAAAAGTTTTTCTATGATTTGAGACATTACTTTTGGGATGACCCACATCTTTATAAAGAAGGAGTAGATGGTATTATTAGGCGTTGTGTACCTGAGCATGAACAGGAACAGATCCTACGCAAATGTCACTCCGAGGCTTATGGAGGACACCACGCTGGAGATAGAACTGCACATAAGGTATCGCAATCCGGTTTTTATTGGCCTACTCTCTTCAAGGATGCCCGTAAGTTTGTCTTATCTTGTGATGAATGTCAAAGAATTGGTAATATTAGTAGACATCAAGAAATGCCTATGAATTATTCACTTGTTATTGAACCATTTGATGTTTGGGGATTTGATTATATGGGACCGTTTCCTGCCTCTAATGGATATACACATATTTTAGTTGTTGTTGATTACGTTACTAAGTGGGTAGAAGCTATTCCAACTAGTAGTGCTGATCATAACACCTCTATTAAGATGCTTAAAGAAGTTATTTTTCCGAGGTTTGTAGTCCCTAGATATTTAATGACTGATGGTGGTTCATATTTTATTCATGGTGCTTTTCGTAAAATGCTTGCTAAGTATGACGTTAATCATAGAATTGCATCTCCATATCACCCACAGTCTAGTGGTCAAGTAGAATTGAGTAATAGAGAGCTCAAATTAATTTTGCAAAAGACTATTAATAGATCTAGAAAGAATTGGTCCAAGAAACTTGATGATGCATTATGGGCCTATAGAACTGCATATAAAAATCCTATGGGTATGTCTCCGTATAAAATGGTTTATGGAAAAGCATGTCACTTACCTCTCAAGCTAGAACATAAGGCATATTGGGCTATTAAAGAGCTCAGTTATGATTTTAAACTTGCCGGTGAGAAGAGGTTATTTGACATAAGCTCACTTGATGAATGGAGAACCCAAGCCTATGAGAATGGCAAGTTGTTTAAAGAAAAGGTTAAAAGATGGCATGACAAAAGGATACAAAAGCATGAGTTTAATGTAGGTGATTATGTGTTTCTATTCAACTCTCGTTTAATATTTTTTGCAGGAAAACTTATCTCTAAATGGGAAGGTCCTTACGTTATCGAGGAGGTCTATCGTTCCGGTGCCATAAAAAATCAACAACTTTGAAGGCACAAATCCGAAGGTGGTAAACGGTCAAAGAATCAACATTATATCTCAGGTAATCCTATAAATGTTGAAACCAATGTTATTGAAACCGTAACCCCGGAGGAATACATAAGGGACACTTTCCAGAATGTTTCAGACTCCGAAAAGGAATAGGTATGTGGTAAGGTAAGTAAACCGACTCCAAAACAGTTCTAATGGCAAATTTTCTCCGTTTTGGAATATTTAGAAAATTAGAAAAATAAGAAGCAGTCCGGGAAGGACACGAGGGTGGAGGGCGCGCCCCCTGCCTCGTGGGCACCTCGTGCGCTCTCCGGACTCCTTTTTCTTGCACGTTACGTATTTTGGTCGGTAAAAATTCATTATATATTCTCCCGAAGGTTTTGACCACTGTATCACGCAATTATCCTCTGTTCTTGTTTCGAGCTGTTTTCTGTCAGGGTTGTCAAGGCCAAGCATCATGTCATCCCCCTCCTCCAACAATGGTGACAACGATGCTTGGCTAATGAAGATAGAGCTAAAGAGGGAAGAACCCATCGAGATCAACAGGGATGAAGGGATCAAGAAGGCCACGGAGGACCAAGTTCCGGCAACAGAAGACATCCTTCAACTTGATCACAATCTTCTTACCCCAACTGAGATCGAAGCTTTCAAGATGATTGAGTTAGCTCGCATACAAAACAAGTATCTCACACATGAAAATATTTTGTTGAAGGAGCATATCATCGCACTCAAGGGCATTATCCGCAAGTTGGAGGACCACTTACGCTCGGTGTGCGACTATCCATCATCACCTCCATCTTCTTCACCAACAAAGGAGACATAATCACATGGGTATGGGCACTCCCCTTGGCAACTGCCAAGCTTGGGGGAGGTGCCCCGGTATCGTATCACCATCATATCTCTATATTTACCATTTTCTTAGTTCGACCTTTTTAGTATTATCTTGATCTAGTAGAATAAAATTTTGGTATGATTTAGTTTTGAGTTTTGCTTTATGATCCCTCTATGTAATCGAGTCCGTGAGCTATATATAATAAAGATTAGTGTTCAGTCAAGGGCTTGGTTATTTTGCTATGATCTTGAGGGAATAAAAGAAAGAGAAAGAATAAAAAGAAATAAAAAGAGATCATATTGATCTTATGGAGAGTAATGACTTCACATAGAAAGAGTATGATGATTAAAAGTTGTTGAGAGTGGACAAACATAGCCTTGGTCATCATTGCAATTAATAGGGAGTAATAAAGAAAGAGAGGTTTCACATATAAATATACTATCTTGGACATCTTTTATGATTGTGAGCACTCATTAAAATATGACATGCTAAAGAGTTTATGTTGGACAAGGAAGACAACGTAATGGGTTATGTTTTCTCATATCTGAGATAAAGTATATTGTGATGGATCATCCAACATGTTGAGCTTGCCTTTCTCCCTCATGCTAGCCAAATTCTTTACACCAAGTAGAGATACTACTTGTGCTTCCAAAAACCCTTAAACCCGGTTTTGCCATGAGAGTCCACCATATCTACCTATGGATTGAGTAAGATCCTTCAAGTAAGTTGTCATCGGTGCAAGCAATAAAAATTGCTCTCTGAATATGTATGACTTATTAGTGTGAGAGAATATAAGCTTTATACGATCTTGTGATGTGGAAGAAATGAAAGCGACGGACTGCATAATAAAGGTCCACATCACAAGTGGCAATATAAAGTGACGTTCTTTCGCATTAAGATTTTGTGCATCCAACCCTGAAAGCGCATGGCAACCTCTGCTTCCCTCTGCGAAGGGCCTTTCTTTTACTTTTATCTTCTACCTTATGCCAGAGTCATGGTGATTTTCACCTTTCCTTTTTACATTTTATCCTTTGGCAAGCACAGCGTGTTGGAAAGATCCTAACATATATATCTAATTGGATGTAAGTTAGCATGAATTATTATTGTTGACATTACCCTTGAGGTAAAAGGTTGGGAGGCGAAACTATAAGCCCCTATCTTTCTCTGTGTCCGATTAAAACTCCGTAACCACAAGTATTGCGCGAGAGTTACCAGTTGTGAAAGACTAAATGATAGTTGAGTATGTGGACTTGCTGAAAAGCTCTGACATAGACTCTTTCTGATGTTATGATAAATTGCAATTGCTTCAATGACTGAGATTATAGTTTGTTGGTTCTTAGTGAAGTTTCTGATTCATACTTGACATTGTGAATAGATTATTACTTGAGCATAAGAAATCATATGACAATATCCATATATGTTGCTGTTATGAGAATGATCGTGATGCCCTCATGTCCGTATTTTATTATTTATCGACACCTCTACCTCTAAACATGTGGACATATTTATCGTTATCGGCTTCCGCTTGAGGACAAGCGAGGTCTAAGCTTGGGGGAGTTGATACGTCCATTTTGCATCATGCTTTTATATTGATATTTATTGCATTATGGGCTGTTATTACACGTTATGTCACAATACTTATGCCTATTCTCTCTTATTTTACAAGGTTTACATGAAGAGGGAGAATGCTGGCAGCCGGAATTCTGGGCTGGAAAAGGAGCAAATATTAGAGACCTATTCTGCACAGCTCCAAAATTCCTGAAACTCCACGGAAGTTATTTTTGGAAATAATAAATAATACTGGATGAAGAAAATACGAGAGGGGACCCACACCCTGGGCACGAGGGTGGGGGGCGCGCCCTACCCCCCCGGGCGCGCCCCCTGCCTCGTGGGCCCCCTGGTGGCCCTCCGGTGCCCATCTTCTGCTATATGAAGTCTTTCGTCCGAGAAAAAATCATAAGCAAGCTTTCGGGACGAGACTCCGCCGCCACGAGGCGAAACCTTGGCGGAACCAATCTAGGGCTCCGGCAGAGCTATTCTGTCGGGGACACTTCCCTCCGGGAGGGGGAAATCATCGCCATCGTCATCACCAACGCTCCTCTCATCGGGAGGGGGCCAATCTCCATCAACATCTTCACCAGCACCATCTCCTCTCAAACCCTAGTTCATCTCTTGTATCCAATTCTTGTCTCTAAGTCTGGGATTGGTACCTGTAGGTTGCTAGTAGTGTTGATTACTCCTTGTAGTTGATGCTAGTTGGTTTATTTGGTGGAAGATCATATGTTTAGATCCATTATGCATATTAAATACCCCTCTGATTATGAACATGAATATGATTTGTGAGTAGTTACGTTTGTTCCTGAGGACATGGGAGAAGTCTTGCTATTAGTAGTCATGTGAATTTGGTATTTGTTCGATATTTTGATGAGATGTATGTTGTCTCTCCTCTAGTGGTGTTATGTGAACGTCGACTACATAACACTTCACCATTATTTGGGCCTAGAGGAAGGCATTGGGAAGTAATAAGTAGATGATGGGTTGCTAGAGTGACAGAAGCTTAAACCCTAGTTTATGCGTTGCTTCATAAGGGGCTGATTTGGATCCATATGTTACATGCTATGGTTAGGTTTACCTTAATACTTATTTTGTAGTTGCGGATGCTTGCAATAGGAGTTAATCATAAGTGGGATGCTTGTCCAAGTAAGGACAGCACCCAAGCACCGGTCCACCCACATATCAAATTATCAAAGTACCGAACGCGAATCATATGAACGTGATGAAAACTAGCTTGACGATAATTCCCATGTGTCCTCGGGAGCGCTTTTCTCTATATAAGAGTTTGTCCAGGCTTTTCCTTTGCTACAAAAAGGATTGGGCCATCTTGTTGTACTTTATTTACACTTGTTACTTGTTGCTCGTTACAAATTATCCTAACACAAAACTATCTGTTACCTATAATTTCAGTGCTTGCAGAGAATACCTTGCTGAAAACCGCTTATCATTTCCTTCTGCTCCTCGTTGGGTTCGACACTCTTACTTATCGAAAGGACTACGATAGATCCCCTACACTTGTGGGTCATCACAGAACTATAGCTCGTGTTTTTCTGTCTCGTTGGGTTGTTTTGTCCATGCTAAGCGGTAGTACCGCTCCCCCGAGCGGTAGTACCGCTTGAGCATGACTTGTGGGCATAACGGTTGGATTCCGGGGTGCCTATTTAAGGGGGCCTTCTTCCCCAATGGTCCTTCTAGCTCGTATTTGCCCCCCCCCATTGTTGACCTTCTTCGAGCTTGTTATCTCCCAATCCCTCCATGGATTCTTGCTAGTTTGGGGGGGGAGAGAGGAGATCTAAATCCACATTTCCACCAATCACTTTCTCCTCCATGTGAGGGGAACCCCTTGGATCTAGATCTTGGAGTTCTTCATGTTCTCCTTCTTGTTCTTCCTCTCATTTTCCTCCATAGCTTTCATTGCTTTGGTGGGATTTGGGAGTGAGGGACTTGGGCACTCTGTGTGACCTTGCCATTGCATTAGTTGCATCGGTTTGAGTTCTCCACAATGATACGTGGAAGTGAAAATTTGAGAAGCTTATTACTCTTGGGTGCTTGGTACCCTAGAGCTTGTTCCTCTTGGGTGCTTGGGCTCCCTAGACGGTTGGTGGTGCTTCGGAGCTCAATCATTGTGGTATAAAGCTCCGGGCAAGCGTCGGGGTCTCCAATTAGGTTCTGGAGATGGCCTCGAGCAATTTGTACGGGTTCCCTTGACCGCCCCCAAGGGTTGCCAAGGTGTACGGGTTCGGTGACCGCCCCCAATGGTTGCCATTTGTACATGTTCGGTGACCGCCCTCAAGGGTCCCTTAGTGGAATCACGGCATCTTGCATTGTGCGAGGGTGTGATACGTCTCCAACGTATCTATAATTTTTTATTGCTCCATGCTATTATATTATCTATCTTGGATGTTTTATATGCATTTATATGCTATTTTATATCATTTTTGGGACTAACCTATTAACCTGGTGCCCAGTGCTATTTTTTTGACTTTTACAGAAAATCAATATCAAACGGAGTCCAAACGGAATAAAACTTTACGGTGATTTTTCTCGGACCAGAAGAAATCCACGAGACTTGGAGAGTAGGCCAGAAGACCTCTGAGGCGGCCACAAGCCGTACGGGCACGCAACAGGGGGGCGCCCCAAACGCTTGTGGGCCCCTCAGAGACCTTCCAACCCTAATTCCACTACTATATATTCTCAAATATTCCCCTACACCAGAGGGCACACAAAAAATACTTTTCCATCGCCGCAAGCGTCTGTTCCCGTGAGATCCCATCTTGGGGCCCTTTCCGGCACTCCGCTGGAGGGGGATTGGATCACGGAGGGTCTCTACACCAACCTTTCTGCCCTTCCGATGATGTGAGAGTAGTTTACCACAGACCTACGGGTCCATAGCTATTAGCTAGATGGCTTATTCTCTCTCTTTGATCTTCAATACATTGTTCTCCTGATGTTCTTGGAGATCTATTCGATGTAATCTTCTCTTGCGGTGCGTTTGTTGAGATCCGTTGAATTGTGGATTTATGATCAGATTATCTATGAATATTATTTGACTCTTCTCTGAACTCTTTTATGCATGATTGAGATAGCTTTGTATTTCTCTCTGATCTATGATTTGGTTTGGCCAAGTAATTGGTCTTTCTTGCAATGGGAGAGCTGCTTTGTGATGGGTTCAATCTTGCGGTGTCCTCACCCAGTGATGGAAGGGGTAGCGAGGCACGTATTGTATTGTTGCCATTAAGGATAAAAAGATGGGGTTTATATCATATTGCTTGAGTTTATCCCTCTACATCATGTCATCTTGCTTAAGGCGTTACTCTGTTCATATGAACTTAATACTCTAGATACAGGCAGGAGTCGGTCGATGTGTGGAGTAATAGTAGTAGATGCGGAATCATTTCGGTCTACTTGTCATGGAAGTGATGCCTATATTCATGATCATTACCTTAGATATCATCATAACTATGCGCTTTTCTATCAATTGTTCAACAGTAATTTGTTTACCCACCGTATGCTTTCTTCAAGAGAGAAGCCTCTAGTGAACCCTATGGCCCTCGGGTCTATTTTCCATCATATATTTTTAGATATATAGAACCAAAAACCCAAAAATACCTTGCTGCAATTTATTTATATTTACTTTATTTTGCCTTTTTATTTATCTTTTATACCTATCTCTATTAGATCTCACTCTTTGTCAGTGTACAAAAGTAGGGGCCTTCTGTACCCCTTTACTTGTGCGCGTGCAGTTGTAGCCATGCCTGCGGCCACGCCTGGCGGGGCCGAGGAAGCAAAGATGCAAGACTACTAGAGCAGCGCCCAAGTCAGAGGCGTGAAGAACGAAGGAGCAAGGTGGGTCTCCCCCGGCAACACGCTTGCCGGAGCGACCTGCAGAGCCCCGGCAAGAGCCTTGCCGGGGCAACTTGCCCAACGCCGGCAAGGCCGCCACCCTTGAGCCTGAGAGTTCCGACACCATCGACAACATTGGAACCAAGGCTCGGGGGCGCCTGCATGGTGGCATGCAGATCTTTGTGGAGACCAAAGGCCTGCAAGACTAGATTGGAACCAGAAGACGAAGGCCCCCGGCAAGATCCTTGCCGGGGACGACCATGAGACCACGGCAAGACCCTTGCCGGGGACATTTGCAGGGCCACAGCCAGGCCCACACCTACCAAGGCTCCACCGCCATTCCAACACAGCAGTCAGCCCGCCAGCTAAGCAGGCACCTGCGTGGCGGCGTGCGGCTTCCAGGCCAACTCAGTAAGCACCTGCGTGGTGGCATGCAGATCTTCGTGAAGACTCTGCCACCGCACCAGCTCAGCAGCCAGCCAGCCAGCGTGGCGCTGCACGCCTCGTTAGCGTGGACGCACGTCAGAGTGAGGCGGGGCGGCGACGGACGGGACGAGCCTCTTCGCCGTCCCCGATAAAGCAAGAGGGCACGTCGGCAGCACATTTAATGCGTTTGTCCTACGGTTCCTGGAGCTAAACTTGTACAGTGCATACTTTCCACCTCCCGTGTGCCACTGTGGCGACCCCTTTTGACTATAAAAGGAGGCCCGAGGCGTACTGAGGAAGGATTCGGACTTTTTGGACTACGCACGCACCATAGCTAGTTCAAGAACTCAAGAACACCAAATATACACCAAAGCAGGATTAGCGTATTACGCATCGCTTGCGGCCCGAACTTGGATAAAACTCCCCCGTGTTGATCTTCCAAACCCGCTCTTTCCACAGCCCCGCGCCCTGTCAACCGTAGTAGGGATTCCCTGTGATTCCATAGGTGTCGTTTCCCCGACACTCTTGCAAGTGACCGTGAAGGGATTGACAACCCCTTTTTCACGTTGTGTGCAAGTGTTTGTTAGTTTGTGCAGGTGCATCTATTGGGGACTTGCTTGTGCCTCCTACTGGATTGATACCTTGGTTCTTAACTAAGGGAAATACTTATCGCTACTTTGCTGCATCACTCTTTCCTCTTCAAGGGAAAAATCAACGCAAGCTCAAGAAGTAGCGGGAAGAATTTCTAGTGCTGTTGCCGGGGAGGTTCTACATCAAGCCTACCAAGTACCTATCATAAACTCTCATCTCTTGCATTTACATTATTTGCCATTTGCCTCTTGTTTTCCTCTCCCCCACTTCTAAAACGTTTTCAGAAAAAGACAAAAATATTTGCCTTTTTATTTGCCTTCTTTCCGTTTGCCTTAATGACTTACTTGGTTTGTTTGCTTGTTCGCTTGGTATAATTGTGTGTTTATTGAAAATTAGAAAGCAAAAAGTTTATGGGTCCTCATCCACTTGCTAATCTTTTTAAGATATCCAATTATGATGAACCTATTGCCAGTGAGTTGAGTGTACTAGATTACCTTTATTAAGTTTTGATTGAAATTCCTGAATCTGAAATTTGTGATGAAGTGTTAAAAGAAGAAATTTATAAAGTGATTCACGATAGCTCCTTGAATGAAAAGCATGATTGCAATGATGTTATTATAAATTATATTAATTTCAATTGTGTTAATGATATGCAAAACCCCAAGCTTGGGGATGCTAGTTTTGCTATTTCCACTACTTATTGCAATGACATGATTGGGGTGATTCTTCTTATGATCTTGAAAATTTATTTAAGCCTCATGATGAATATGATATTGATAATAGTGTTTGCAATAATATTGAAAGTGGGTTTGGAAGAGTATCAACTCTAGGTAATAATGATCCCACTACTTTGGAGTATGATCAATCTTATGAAATTTTTGATAAAAGTGGGCTTGGAGAGGTCATGACTTTATTTGATGATAATCCCACTATTTTGGAAGAGTGTCAACTTTGCATGCATGTGGATCATGAAGAGAATATTTTATGTGATAGTTATATTGTTGAATTTGATTATGATCCTACATGTAATAATTATGAGAGAGGAAAATATGGTTGTGGAAATTATTTATGTTTATGGTGAGATTGCTATTGTTTCTTTCTTCTTCCTTGCATATGCTAGTTTTTGCTTGTCTTGATAATTTGTTTGCTTAAAAAATGCCTATGCATATGAAGTATGTTAGACTTAAATTTGTTTGTCACATGTTTTATAATACTCTCTTTGTGTTTCAACTATTATCTTTCATGTGAGCATCATCGAAATATCAATGCCTAGCTAAAATGCTCTAAAGAAAAGCGCTTGTTGGGAGGCAACCCAATTTTTTTTGTGTTTTTTTGCTTCTGTTCTTCAATAAATACACAATATTACTTATGTAGTAATTGTGTTTTAGTGTTTTTATCAGTGTTTGAGCCAAGTAAGACCTTTGGGATGATCTGTGGTGATAGTTGATTTCATCTTGCTGAAAAACAGAAACTTTTGCGCTCATTGCCAGAATTTTGAAAAATCACAAAAGCGTTTTTTTGATCTGAATTTTTTACAAAATATTGATATAGAAATTGCCTAGGTTTTCCTAAGTTTTCAAAAAAATTGGAGTTACAGAAGTATACAAAATTTTCAGATTACTACAGACTGTTCTGTTTTTGACAGATTCTGTTTTCTATGTGTCATTTGCTTATTTTGATGAATCTATCGGTAGTATCGGGGGGTATGAACCATGGAGAACTTGGAATACAGTAGGTATAACACAAATTAATATAAATTTAGAATGATTTCACAACAGTACCTAAAGTGGTGATTTATTTTATTATACTAACGGATCTTACGAGTTTTCTGTTGAGTTTTGTGTTGTGAAGTTTTCAAGTTTTGGGTAAAGTTCTGATGGACCACGAAATAAGGAGTGGCAAGAGCCTAATATTGGGGATGCCCAAGGCAGCCCAAGGTAATATTCAAGGACAACCAAGCATCTAAGCTTGGGGATGCCCTGGATGGCATCCCCTCTTTCGTCTTCAATCCATCGGTAAAATTACTTGGGGCTATATTCTTATTCACCACATGATATGCGTTTTGCTTGGAGCGTCTTGTATTATATGAGTCTTTGATTTTAGTTTTCCACAATCATCCTTGATGTACACACCTTTTGAGAGGGACACCCATTAATCATGAATTTATTAGAATACTCTATGTGCTTCACTTATATCTTTTGAGCTAGGTAGTTGCTCTAGTGCTTCACTTAGATCTTTTTAGAGCACGGCGGTGGTTTTATTTTGTAGAAATTGTTGAACTCTCATGCTTCACTTATATTATTTTGATATTCTTGAAAATAGTATGGCAATTTGCTTAGTTTATGAATTTGGTCCTAATATGATGGCCATCCAAGAGGGATATAATAAAAACTTTCATAAAGAGCATTGAATATATGAGAAGTTTGATTCCTTGCAATTGTTTTAAGATATAAAGATGGTGATATTAGAGTCATGCTAGTGAGTAATTGTGGATTGGTATAAATACTTGTGTTATGGTTTGTGATTCCCGAAGCATGCACGTATGGTGAACCTATATGTGATGAAGTCGGAGCATGATTTTTTTTTATTGTCTTCCTTATGAGTGGCGGTCGGGGACGAGCGATGGTATTTGCGTACCAGTCTATCACCCTAGAAGCATGTGTATTAGTACTTTGCTTCGATGGCTAATAAATTTTTGCAATAAGTATGTGAGTTATTTATGACTAATGTTGAGTCCATGGATTATACGCACTCTCACCCTTCCACCATTGCTAGCCTCTCTAGTACCGTGCAACTTTTGCCGGTGCATTAAACCCACCATTTACCCTTCCCCGGAACAGCCACCATACCTATCTATTATGGCATTTCCATAGCCATTCCGAGATATATTGCCATGCAACTTCCACCGTTCCATTTATTATGACACGTACCATCATTGTCATAATGCTTTGCATGATCATATAGTTGACATAGTATTTGTGGCAAGGCCACCGTTCATATTTTTTATACATGTCACGCTAGATCATTGCACATCCCAGTACACCGCCGAAGGCATTCATATAGAGTCATATCTTTGTTCTAGTATCGAGTTGTAATTCTTGAGTTGTAAGTAAATAAAAGTGTGATGATCTTCATTATTAGATCAATGTCCCATGTAAGGAAAGCATGATGGAAGCTACGATTCCCCCACAAGTTGTGATGAGACTCCGGACGAAAAATAAAAAATTAAAAAAGAGAAAAAAAGAGAGGCCAAAGAGCCCAAACAAAAAAATGAGAGAGAAAGAGAGAAGGGACAATGTTACTATCCTTTTTCCACACTTGTGCTTCAAAGTAGCACCATGTTCTTCATGATAGAGAGTCTCCTATTTTATCACTTTCATATACTAGTGGGAATTTTTTGTTATAGAACTTGGCTTGTATATTCCAATGATGGGCTTCCTCAAATTGCCCTAGGTCTTCGTGATCAAGCAAGTTGGATGCACACACATTTAGTTTTCTTTTGAGCTTTCACACACTTATAGCTCTGGTGCATCCGTTGCATGGCAGTCCCTACTCACTTGTATCGATATCAATTGATGGTCATCTCCATAGCCCATTGGCTAGTTGATGTGAGACTTTCTCCTTTTTGTCTTCTCCACAACCTCCACCATACTCTATTCCACCTATAGTGCTATATCCATGGCTCACGCTCATGTATTGCGTGAAAGTTGAAAAAGCTTGAGAACATTAAAAGTATGAAACAATTTCTTGGCTTTTCATCGGGGTTGTGCATGATAAAATACTTTGTGTGATGAAGATGGAGCATAGCCAGACTATATGATTTTGTATGGATAACTTTCTTTGGCCATGATATTTTGAGAAGACATGATTGCTTTATTAGTATGCTTGAAGTATTATTGTTTCTATGTCAATATCAAACTTTTGTTTTGAATCTTATGGATCTGAATATTCATGCCACAATAAAGAAAATTGCATTGATAAATATGTTAGGTAGCATTCCACATCAAAAATTATATTTTTCATCATTTACCTACTCGAGGACGGGTAGGAATTAAGCTTGGGGATGCTTGATATGTCTCCAATGTATCCAAAATTTCGTATTGTTCTGTGCTATTATATTATCTAACTTGGATGTTTTATATGCATTTATATGCTATTTTATATCATTTTTGGGACTAACCTATTAACCTAGTGCCCAGTGCCAGTTTCTGTTATTTCCTTCTTTTTGACTTTTACAGAAAATCAATATCAAGCGGAGTCCAAATGGAATAAAACTTTATGGTGACTTTTATTGGACCAGAAGAAACCCACGGAACTTGGAGAGGAGGCCAGAAGACCTACGAGGCGACCACAAGCCGTAGGGGCGCGTCCCTAGGGCTTGTGGGCCCCTCAGAGACCTTCCAACCCTAATTCCACCATTATATATTCTCAAATATCCCCCTACACCGGAGGGCACACAAAAAATACTGTTCCTTTCCCGGCACTCCGTTGGAGGGGGATTCGATCACGGAGGGCCTCTAAACCAACCTTGTTGCCCTTCCAATGATGTGTGAGTAGTTTACCACAGACCTACGGGTCCATAGCTAGTAGCTAGATGGCTTCTTCTCTCTCTTTGAACATCAATACAATCTTCTCCTCGATGTTCTTGCAGATCTATTAGATGTAATCTTCTTTTGCGGTGTGTTTGTTGAGATCCGATGAATTGTGGATTTATGATCAGATTATCTATGAATATTATTTGAGTCTTCTCTAAACTCTTTTATGCATGATTGAGATATCTTTGTATTTCTCTTCGACCTATCAATTTGGTTAGGCCAACTAGATTGGTTTTCTTGCAATGGGAGAGGTGCTTTGTGATGGGTTCAATCTTGCGGTGTCCTCACCCAGTGACAATAGGGGTAGCAAGGCACGTATTGTATTGTTGCCATTAAGGATAAAAAGATGGGGTATATATCATATTGCTTGAGTTTATCCCTCTACATCATGTCATCTTGCTTAAGGCGTTACTCTATTCTTATGAACTTAATACTCTAGATGCAAGCAGGAGTCAGTCGATGTGTAGAGTAATAGTAGTAGATGCAGAATCGTTTCGGTCTACTTGTCATGGACGTGATGCCTATATTCATGATCATGTCCTTAGATATCGTCATAACTATGTGCTTTTCTATTAATTGCTCAACAGTAATTTGTTTACCCACCGTATGCTTTCTTGAAGCGAGAAGCCTCTAGTGAACCCTATGGCCCCCGGGTCTATTTTCCATCATATATTTTCAGATCTATAAAACCAAAAACCCAAAAATACCTCGCCGCAATTTATTTATATTTACTTTATTTTTCCTTTCTATTTATCTTTTATACCTATCTCTATTAGATCTCACTCTTGCAAGTGACCGTGAAGGGATTGACAACCCCTTTTTCGCGTTGTGTGCAAGTGTCTATTAGTTTGTGCATGTGCATCTATTGGGGACATGCTTGTGCCTCCTACTGGATTGATACCTTGGTTCTTAACTGAGGGAAATACTTATCTCTACTTTGCTGCATCACCCTTTCCTCTTCAAGGGAAAAACCTATGCAATCTCAAGAAGTAGCAGGGTGTCAGGAGATTACGGTGGCCCTAGTGGCTTCTTGGGGAGCATTGTGCTTCCACACCGCTTCAAATGGAGATTAGGATCCGCAAGAGTGTGAACTTCGGGATACATCATCGTCTCCGCGTGCCTCGGTTATCTCTTACCCGAGCCCTTTACTTATGCACTTTACTTTGTGATAGCCATAGCGTTTCATGTTATATATCTTCCATCACCTAGTTGTTTATCTTGCTTAGCATAAGTTGTTGGTGCACATAGGTGAGCCTAGTTGTTTTTGGTTTTGTGCTTGACAAATTAAACGCTAGACTTATTCCGCATTTGTTTAAGCCTAAACCATAATTATTTTAAAGCGCATATTCACCCCCCCCCCCTAGGAGACATCCATGATCTTTCACCAATTAAATTAAATCTTTTTGCAGAATAATCCTAGTGAAATATAGTTTCAACCTAGCTCATTGTAAATAAAATTTAAATAATTTAAATTGAACTTAGAAATAGTTCAACACAAGATGAAATTCAAATTGAATTTAAAACTAATTAAGTTACAACTTTAAAATAGAAGGTTTAAATGAAATAGTTATGTTTGCAACATAGTTCAGAAACTTACATTGAACTTTATTAAATATTTTAGGATTTAAATTTGACATTAGTAAATTCAAATATTATTTGAATTCAGCTCAAACTAAGATTGGATTATAACTTCAAAACCATCAGATCAATATGAATAAAATCTTTTGCAATACAATTGAGGAACCCAAATTTAAAATTTAGTATATTTTGGACTTATATTGACTTGAGGGATTTCAAACTTAATTTTAATTCAGTCCAAACATAAATAAGACTTAAATCAGACCCTAGTAATTGTTTTGGACTGATAATTGACTTTAGTTCAAACTTCAGTGATACTTAGAAATGAAATTTAGAAAATATTCTTGGATTTGCATTTGAATTTAGTTAAACCTAAAGGAAACCTAGAAGTCATTCTTGGAGCATTTTTATTTTTATTTTGTTGGTCATGATAAATCATCACGCCATGATAAGTATTCTTAGGGAATTACCACAGTCCTTGTACTTATAGATTTTCTCAATTGCTTCACTAATACCTATTAGAGCAAGGCACTAATCCTGTTAGAAACGATTGGTACTCTCTTGCTTCGCTTATATTTGTTTGGAGAGTTGAATGGTAGTTGGTAGTTGGCATTGGTTAATATGTTGGTGTTTAAAGTGATATTTATGCTTTGGTGGTATGATTAAAATTGCATGAATTAATCTGGATCATTGATTTGAAGGTAGGATTCTATGCAGTAATTTTGAGATAGATTGGGAATAATAGATGAATGTGTTGGTAAAAGAGGTTAAGTAAATTAGCGAAGAGATGTCATATCTGTAGTATGATTTAATGCCTTATCATTCATTAATTTGCATAAAAGTGTGGTCGTTAGTATTGTAGTGTGGTCGTTAGTATTGCAGTGGGGTCCAAGTTGAAGGGCATTGTAAGTAAACTACTCACGTATTCGGTTGCGTAACAAGCTTCGGTTGCCCCACACACATCCCCTAGGAGTCGCATTGGTTACTTCCTAGGGGATATATTGGCATGCAACTTCCATCATAATTCATCACATGATTAGAGATATATTGGCATGCAACTTCCATCATAATTCATCACATGATTAGAGATATTTATCGCATTCATTAGATGTTTTCTACATCATGTTTATTATTGAGTTATGAGTACAGTTATTATATTGATCATCATTATAGAGTGTGCCCCTACCTAATGAGGGTAAAAAGGAAAAAAGGAGCCATGCTTGTCATAAAAAAGAGATAAAAGAGAGTGGGGCATCACTACTATTCTTTTTTGTATACAGATGTCTTTCAAGCCTTCAACAAAGCATAGGTAATGCATATAGAAAATTTGCATATGCTTCATGTTTACATACTAGTTGGGGATTTCATCATGCACATCCCATTAGTTAATTTTGAGAACTTTCATGTATTAATTCCTCTAATGCATCAATTGCATGGCAATCCCTACTCATTACATTAACATTGATTATAAGGCATCTCCATGGCCTAATGATCAATCGGGTTTATGCAAGACTTTCTTCCACTTTTTGACTTCTTAAACCTCCATTATCATTCTATTTTTCAATTTAAATGCAAAGATCAAGGCTTGCGCTCAAGTATTGCATAACTTACTAATTTACTGAAACAGGAGGTTATTTTATTAATTCACTTGACCGACAATTTGGTAGGTGTATGATAAATTGTTTCCTAATACAGTGAAGACTTCAAACACTAAGTTTTCACGATACACCTGTCATTCATCTAAACATAAAGGAAATTATGAATTTGACATGAAAGCGTTGTCATGAAAAGCAAGAGTGACTTTACTTATACATTTTAATGCTACTTGCTTTGTATCAACTATAGACTATTGCATTGCATTGATATTCGTTGAAGTTGATTGATTATAATTCATGTTAGTAGCATTTACAAGCAAAAATTATTTTGCTCTCATTTACCTACTCGAGGATGAGTAGATATTAAGCTTAGGAATGCTGGTATGTCTCAAACGTATATTTAATTCTTTATTGTTTCATGCTATATGTATATAATTTTGGCATAGTGTTGGCACCAATTTTTATCATTCTTTTGGGCTAATCTATTAACTCAGCGCCCACTACCAGTTGTTGTCTTCTACATGTTTTTGAAGTTACACGAAAATCAATTTTATGGAGCTCTAAAATTACCAAAAAAATCTAAGAAACCTTTTTAATCGGGAAGCTTCCAGAGGACACAAGAGCTTGCCAGGCAGTGGCCCACATCCTCCCCATGCCCCTCCATGTGGCCAGGGGTGTGGTGGGGCCACATGGAGCTCAAGGTCCACCTCTCCACCATCTCTCGATGCCTATATTTTTGTTTGGTCCCAAAACCCTAAATATAGAGGAGTTATTATGTTTTCGTTGCACCTTTTTGTTCTATGAAGATCCAATCTAGAGGACTTTTTGGGTACTCTATCGGAGGGGGAAATCATCACGGTGGCCATCTCCATCAACTTTAAGGTCACAATGATTACCCATTAGTAGTTTCCTCTGGACTATAGTATATTATCATATATGATTTTTCATGAATCTTTGGAAGGTCCAAGAGCATGAGTTGCCTACTGTTTGATAAGTGCTTGGCTTATCTACAAGATTACTTGAAAAAATGAAGGAGGAAGTGCAAGAAGTGCTGAAATATGTCATTTTCACAACATTGATGTATTTGAGAACTTCTTGTCATTGTCCCTCTCCCTTTTACTTGAAATTCCACAACTTGGCACATCCATGCACCGCTAGGACACTAGGGTTGTACTCTTTGTTTTCAACCATGGAAGGATTTGTGTGAAACACAATATTTTATGTTCATATTTTAAATGTACAATGAATTTTATCTTGAGACGAATTTGCAATGAGGTTCTAACGTATAAACATAATGCAGTTTTTTTGAGTCCACAAAATCGTTTGGAATCTAAGAATTTTTAGATATGTCTCCAGCTATGCAGTTTTTTCTAAACTCAGCACAATGGACGGGAAACTTAAAACTCCCATCGGTGGTTATATTTCAACCGATAGGTGCACTCAAAGTGCCTCTAGAGACAATTTCTAACTTCCTAGCCTGCCATGGACGAGTTTCCGTTGATTACTGCACTCTGATCCTTCAGTGCTAATATGTTTCCACTAATGGCGACGTACATATTAGTGGTGATGGACACAGTGCTGACTATAAGTCACTAACGAATGCTTCGACCAAACATTGGAGAAGTCTGTGCGCCTGGCAGTGATAAACTAAGATGTGGTGGTGAAATTCCAACACTATTTATTTTAGGCAATATTATAAAGGTTTATATTGATCATATGCAGATAATTTAACTATGCCTTACTCAAATTGCATGTCTATATGTTTGGGTATTTTTGCTAAGTTCAAAGTGGTTAGGGTTTTCATTTGTAATAAATATGTAGAACAGAAGGTGATAATAAAAATATCAATAGTAAACTATAAATAAATGAGTGTTGAGTTAACCAATAAGTTAATGCGAATTGGGAAATATATTATTCTACTTTATATGTGTCGAGCATCCATCTATTCTTGCCGATTTATATTGTATCTCAAGTTCAAATTTTCAAAAACATAAAGAAGTGCAAACATTTATATGCTCACATTTTCTCAAAAAAGTTTGGACATTGATATGGAACTCGGGATTACATAAACTTAAAATATGTCAACACTAAGAGTTATAAATGTCTCTCTAAACCCTATAATGCTTGGTAGGAACTAACTCATAAATTCTAAACCGTTTGTATATTACTTTAAATTTTCTAAAGTTTATGCTAAACCCTAGCAAGTTTTATGATGGATATGCATTCTGAGGTTTAAGAAAGGCATGGAGGGATTCATGGGTATGTGTTATGTTCTAAATTAAGAACATGTACGGCAAGAATTTTAAAAAGTATGACAATTGGGCATCCTACATAAAGACAAAAATTAATTGTGTTCTTTTCCGCACTTTGTACATCACACGAATTACCATAATTTTGGATGAATTTCTATCTTCTAGTTTTCTAGCATTTTCTGTACAACCACAATTGTTTTTCATACTTTATCTAACATTAACATGAATGCAAATCACACCAAAACTTATTGAAATTCTGGAAGGTGGTTTAACGTCCTTAAAGTATAAAGATCACAAAATAATTCATCATCTATAATGTTATCTATACCAATACAAAAAGCTCAAGTGAGTTAGGATATTTTTCTCATGAACCATTTGGCATATTTAATCCAATTTCATAATATGATATCCAATGGTCACTAGTAAAAAACAGGGCTTTGGTCACAGCTCAATATACACATTAGTCCCGGTTGCATTACAAACCGGGACTAATGTGAGCATTAGTCCTGGTTCGAGCGGTTAAAGGCATTAGTCCCGGTTCAAATGAGACCTTTAGTCCCGGTTTGAGACATGAACCGGGTCTAAAGGGTGCGATGCCCTTTAGTCCCGGTTCGTGTCTCAAACCGGGACAAAAGGGGTTCGTGTCTCAAACTCTACCCCCCCCCCCCCCCCGTGTATCGCCATTTGAGTTTTGAAAAAAAAACAAAAGAAAATGATTAAAAACTTCAAAAAATAAAATCCTTCGAGATGTAGTTATATTACTACATCTACTAGTTAGGAAAATTAAAAAAATTAAATTTGGACATGTTTTGCAAAAAAGTGTTCTGAAAAAGTAAAACGGCTATAACTTTTGCATACGATGTCGGAAAAAAGTATAATATATCAAAATGTTCAGCACAAAAATCCGCATCCGATTTTGACCGCCTATGGCCTGTTTGCAAATTTTTAGAATCCTCAGATTCTAAAAGGAAAAAAAGTTATGCTTAAATTTCAATTTTTTTAATTTTGGTTAAATCTGGTCAAACTACTTATTCAAGAAGTATTAGTGTTACTAAATAATTATTCAAAAATATTAGTGTTACTAAATAATTATTTCAGTTTTTTTGAATTTTGGTCAAATCTGGTCAAACTGTGGTCAAACTACTTATTCAAGAAATATTAGTGTTACTAAATAATTATTGTTTTTTAGAATAATAGTTTCAAACTCAAAGAGTGAAACATGTGACTTCATGCTCAAGCTAAACTCCTGAGGGTTAATAGGATTGACATCTTACTATTGTCAGGAAAACAACAAGTGCAGACTTGGAAACGAGGGAGAATAGAACCCGGAAGTTAAGCGTGCTCAGGCTAGAGTAGTGAGAGGATGGGTGACCGGCCGGGAAGTTAGATGATTAGAGATTAGAGGTTAAATTGAGCAGTGATAAGGGGTGATTAGAGATTAAATTGTAAAATAATTCAGAAATTTGAAAATCGGGAAAAAAAATAAAAAATAATTTAAAAATATCGTAAAATTTCCTTTAGTCAGCGGCCATGTGGAGGGCCTTTAGTCCCGGTTCGTAACAGAACAGGGACTAAAGGGGGGCCTTTAGTACCGACCCTTTAGTCCCGGTTCCAGAACCGGGACAAATGGGCCTTTTTCTACTAGTGGATTGTCAAAAGTGATATACATCCTCTAATCACTCATGTAATTACAAGCACTTTGTACTTTCGAACTTAATTTTGTGTAGATAAGAGTTACTGTTTTGTGCTCTTATAGTGTTTTTATTTGATATTTTGACCACAAAAACAATTCATGCATATGTAAGGAGTCATGCATGTTATCTTAATAAAATTTAACATAAAATTATACGATGACTGACATATGGAGAGTGAAAATGTTCATGTGTGTGCAATCTGTTTGATTTTACAAAATGCACACAAATCATTTTTTAATAGTTTTGTTCCACATAGACTATATTAAAGGTAAGATAACACATCAAAAAATGTATCTATCCATGTACCAATTTATGTTAGGGGACATGCTTTGCATGTACATAACTGAAACGTCTAAAGAATTGTACAAATAGAACAAGGAAAAATGTATTTCTCATGAATTTTATATGATTCGAATGGAACAAGAAAAAAATCTCATGAGTTTCAAATATATTTCGGAAGTTGTAGATGTGAAACCACCCTCCAAAACCGAGCTAGATTTTGGAACAATGGTTTTAGAAAGTTCGTTACTTAGGGGCCAAGGTGGAGCTAATTTCAGGTTTATGATGAACTTTTTGCCTTATTTTTTTGTTGTTGAGGTTGCTAGCTTGTCTCGATAAATAAGGTTCCAAATGGTTATTATACCATGAATGGAAAGGAAAAAAAAGGAGGTTCTAGAAGAAGAAAATTCAAAAACGTCAATCGGCTGAGACTTATCGAGTGACACCAGCGTAGTTGTGGTGCTACGAACGACATAGCTAGATGTTGCAATCGATGACACGACATGCATCAAACGACAATGGTGGACGTTGCGAGACATGCTATGAGCAATGACGACGAACACGGCAACCAGTGGGACTTCATGTTGCAAACGGCAATGGCGAATGATGGGACGGCTGCAGGTGATGAGGGCCGGCACTATGACCGGTGAGATGGCATGCTGCCACCAGCGCTGATGTACGCGTGGCCGTTGGGGTGATGTGGTGCAAGTGTTATGATGATGTGCTGCAAGGACCGTTGGATGGTGCTCGGTCTAGCATGAATTTCCATGCAAAAGTCCAACGGTTAAAAAGTCGACTAAGACTTATCTTGACTGAGTTTTAGCAAATCCTTATTACTCCCTCCTTTTCGGTTTATAGGGCTTAATTTGAAAATCTCTTCAACCATAAGTAGATGACGAATGATGGAATTAGTTCCGTAATTTTTCTCAAAAATCTGTGTATACCGATGCATTAATTACACTACATGCATGCATGACCACCTAATGACCAAGAACTTCTACATGCATGGGTGAGTTTTTTCTTTATCCTTGAATGTAGTAATTTAATACATCTTGAAATCTGAACATATGATGGTAAGTAGCAGAATTGAGACTTATAAAACGGAAAAACAAACTTTTTAAGGTGAGCCCTATACACCGAAAATGAATGAGTAGTTTTGCTATTTTTCATGAACTAAGAAATTGATTGTTTCCAAGTCACCATAAGAATCATCCAACTAGAACATTAAAGTTCGTGAGTAGCTATTCATTAGTTGACCATTAATGTGGACCATGAAATAATTATTTCTAAATCGGTTGAGCTATACCCCTCGCAAAAAAAAAGGCTGAGGTATACACACCCATGCATATATATAACCTCGAGGTAACCGAATATTACTTTTGGAGCTCGGCCTCCATGGAGGCCGGTTTTTGAGAAATTCGAAATTCAACAAAATTCATATGTTTACATTTCAAAAAATTCTGAAAACAACACATGCATACATGAAGGCATAATACACATGTATGTAAATTTTCAGGACGAAATACGTTAAAATGAGGGCATAAGAATATGAGATGAGAGTATGAGTACCGTCGAACATAGCTTTTTTGCTTAAATAGAGAATACAAAAGACGCGCGATTGACAGGCGCACAAAGCTTTGTCTAAAGGGAGTGCCTATAATTCATCTAGCTGAGATATAATTTGATCTTACTCACCTAGAAAACAAAAACAAATACAACCCACGTCAGCACACACACATCTTATAACATCACATCTAATGGCTATAAAAGATGAATGAGACATAACTAAAACTCAGCTAGACGAGTTCTAGGAAAACTGTTGTAAACCCATTCAACAGCATCAACAAAAGGATCGGCCGGGGCGATCGACGCACGCAGCACGGAACTAACTAAACATCAATCAAACAAAAGCCGATGGACGAGGCCGGCAATGATACGCCAGAGACGCTTACGAGCCAGCCAGGAACTGCTACGGCGCCGCCCGCCTTTCTTTCGTCGAGGTGACATGCACCCATCCTACCATCGGCCGTTGGTGGTAGCGCGCGGGAAGACACGCGTAGGTACATGTACGTATCGTCATCCCCCCCTACTAGCGGTAGAACAGCGCGCGCGCACAAACCCTCACCGTCACATCGCCATGTATTGCTGTCGTCGTTGGATAATCAGACCAGACCAGACCAGGCGGTGCGCGCTTTGCGGTGGTAATAAACACGGATGGCCACGCCGGGAGCGCGAGGAGAGGACAGGGCTTGGTACTGCTGCTCCTCGCCATTCGGCAACCCACTTCCGATGAGACCGCCACCTCAGTCGGTGTGCGCCCACCTCTCCTGACTGTAGCTGGCGAGCGGCCATGATGGCATGATGAGCCCAGCCGGCCGGGTGGGTTCTCCCGAGGGGAGGGGAGGGGAGGGGAGGACGAGACACAAAGCAGCGCGGGCGAAAGCCTGCTCCCGCGCGCCTTTGCGCGCCAGAAGCCGTCGTAGTACGTCCTGCATGCGACGTCCTAGGTAGGATAGGAGCCTATGCGCGCACCGGGTGGCAGAGCCCGAGAGGGGAGGGGGGCCATGGCGCCAAGTGTCGAGCCCCGCCTGGCTCGGCGCGGCCGATTCTCCCGGCATCTCGCGGGGCATCTTGAATCTCTTGGGCCGGCGAGTGGGCATCGCTCGTATCGGAGCGTGACAGCTGATCGATCGATCGGTCGGTCCAGACGCCTTCCCCTGTGCTAGCCAAAGTAGCAAGCTTCGGCCCCGGGTGGCCCCCGGCCTGGGGCTCCTGCTGCGTTCAGCACGTGAGGACATCCAACAGCAGCAGGGTTGAGCATGGTTAATCGTATAGCCAGCTGCTGGCTATAAGTCAGTGCCATGTCATCTACAGCACATCTTATAATCAACATATACAATAGTAGATCAAAAGAGTGTACTATTTTTTTATTATGTGGCCCATCTTTCATTCTCACAAAATGCCTAAGAGCACGTGCTAGAGCTGGCTCCCCGCCTATCTTCTCTCTTCTCTTCTCTTTCCTCCAATTAAGCAAAAATATATTAGTTTATTCTTTATAGCCCGCTGACTCAGCTCTATTATACTTGCTCTCGGGTGATGAGATGAACCAAACCGAGCCTTTTTCTCTCTTTCCGACGGACCTATCTATCCAACAGTGCGCGCTGTCGACGGCTTGCCGGCTGCGAGCCCCACCCGCCCCACGGGAGAGACGCTTTAGCCCTCGCCGGACCAACAGGAGATCCCCACTGCTCCGCCCGTCCATGACTTGTCAAGCATGCATGCACACCACCACCACATCCAACTCAACTCTCATCAGATACATGGGCTGGCAGGCGAGTTGATCAACTGTCCATCTCTCACTCACCCACTAAGACTGAGGCCGAACCTTCCTCAGATGGAAGCACAGCTTGCCATTGTAGAGTGAACGCACATGCACTCGTTGCATCTTCTCAAATGACACTTGCAGGCGCAGTGTACGGGAGAGCCGCTCATTACGGTATGCGTAGTACACTAGCGTGAGTCAGCAGAGCGAAACCATGTGAGGTCAGCAGGCTTACGAGAAAGATTCATGCGGATAGATAGATATTTTTCTGTTGCAAAGGATCAGTGCGTGCATGTGATCGACCTAGCGCTGTGACAATAAATTCGATGGGCATGGGACATTTCTATCAAGTACTCCACCCACATGGGAATGCCCAGGCTCGTAGCCACCGTACGTTTGTCCAGGACTTCTTCGTCGTAGGGATCGATCCATGTAAATCCGGATTTGCTGAACAAGCTAGACGGACAGCCAGCTAGCGCCCATTGAATCCCCGTCGTGTGCGATGCGCCAATAATAGCTGGCGATCGACCGGCCGGTGTGGGAGTAAGTATGCGATCATCGTGATCCAGAGAAGATTTATCACTTCGTTGTTGTGGCAACGGACACGGAATGGTGGTATCGTCACTTTTGGTGATGGCGATAAAATGCCGGTGTAAAAAGATGATTCCGTCTCCCGAGTTCGTTGTCCAGGAGCAAAGGATCTTTCAGCTAAAGACGCGAGCGATGGAACATGTTAATTCATGGAGTGGAACAGGGGATCTAATGCCCTCCTGCTTCTGCATGGACAGTATGGCTATCTCGTGGACACGTTTGGACCAGGAACTTCTGGTTGATGAGAGACATTATTCCGATTTCCGTCTAGAATGAGTCGAGAATGTTGTTGTCACAACAGATTTTTCCAGTTTGCAGAAACTAGGGTACTTTGGATGGTTCTCTAATTTGCGAAGGCAGAGCGCGCGGTTGCATTCACAACTACTAGCTCTCAATGCCTCCCGTCCTACTCCGCCTACCGATCCCCTCCGCCCCTCCCGATCTCCTCCTCCTCCCCTCCCCTCCCCTCCAGATCCCTTCTGATCTCCTCCGCCTTCCGCCCCCTTCCCCTCTGCCTCCCCTCCCGTCACCGCCGGATCCCGCCTGGGCAAAGCCCGTGCGGGGGGATGATGGCGGCGACGGGGCGTCCCTCCGTCGCGGCTTGGAGGCGTGGCTGTGACGGTGGATCTTGAGTGCGCGCCTCGGAACGACGTGTGTGTGGCCATGGTGCCGGTCACGCAGCATGTGACCTCCTCTATCTTTGGCTGTCTTCATCGTCGATCCAAAGGGATCTGGTCGGTGGGTGTGGCTTCCCCGCGGCTGATCAACTGGAGGAGGAGATGATGGCCTAGTTGCTGAAGTGGGTGAGGATGCCATGCTCCATTGTTTTCGAGGACCACATACGGAGCAAAATCTCCGTATGTGGTCCCTCGCTCCATTGTAAAGAACAGAGGGAGTATAAGATGTCAATCCAGATACTTGATCCCCAAAGACTTCAACAAAACTAACTTGTGAGCTGATCTTGCTTTATAGAATTCACCTATCACACAATGAATCATGTTTCGATGCAGCTCTGCTTCCGTTTCCCTTTTCAAATTTGAGTGAACTCTCGCCCCTTCATATTTTACATGAAATGTCAAGTTCCAAGCCTGGAGATGTTAAAGGGGCCACTTTTAATTTAATTTCGACTATAAAATACGATGGCCAATTTTTTCAAGGGAATCCAGTGGGCTGTTTTGTGTTTCAGCCAGCTAGCCCATTGATTGCAGGCTCATTCGTAAAAACTAAAAGGATTGTAGGCTCTACTGGGCTCTCAGTAATTCGGCTTTGCCTATAAGAAAGATGGACCTGGATGAGCATAACCTTTTGCCTTTTCTTCTTTATCTCTTTACTTTTCTATTTCCTTTTCCTACTTTTTATTTTATTTATCTGGTTTTTTTTCTTTTTTTCATGTATATTTTTTCTTCAATAAAGGTAAACAACTTTTATGGCAACCAGATGATATTCTTGTAAAAAAATAATTTTCTATACGTCAAATATTTTTCCAATTCAGTTTGAACATTTCCTAAATACAGCTTGATTTATTTATAATAACGTTAATTGTCTTAACACAATCAATGTTTTCCAAAAAAATATAAGATTTTAAATACAATAGGAATTTCTTTTTAACAAAGATGAAAAAAAATTAAAGCATGGTTAATATTTGAAAAATGATATTTTTATTAATTATCGAGAAATAAACGTTTTTACTCATAAAGTTTTTAATATTCGCATTGAATTTTTTTAAAGCGTAAGCAAACAGATGACATTTTACGCGAGCATGTGAGCGACGCTAGGCTTCTAGAAGGCTAGAGGTAGTAAATAGCAGAACCACGGCGCGTGTTTTGCCTACTGTCGCCCGCTACAGATTGAACTGGGTCAGGCCCATTAAATACTTTCGTCCCTCCTCCACGCCACGCTAGTTATCTGCTCAGTTTTTTTTTTCTCAAAAAAAAAAACCTGCTCAATTTTTTTTTCAAATCAGATGGCTGGAGCCCTGACCCGTTGATCCAAGACTCTGATCGTTAACCGTTGACTTCTAAAAGTTCGTAGGTCGAAAAAATGTTCACCAACTTATTTACTTGGTGCAAATTTAAGAAAACTGCCCGAATTGAAAAAAGTTTATACATTTTTAAAAATTTCATGAACTAAAAAAAGTTCATCAGTTTTGAAATAAATCATACATTTCTTTCACAAAATCGCCAAATTTAAGAAAAAATCTTTGAATTTCAAAAAAGTTCAATAATTTAGGAAAAAGTTCATAGAATTTGCAAAACATACATCGAGTAAAAATCATTGAATTTTTTTAAAAAAATTAGCAATTGTTGAAAAAATTAATCAATTTAAAAAAATCATCGGTTTTGAGAAAAAAATATCAATTTTATGAAAAACTTCACAAAATGTCAAACAAAAGTTTGCAAATTTGAAAATTATTTGTGTTTTCAAAACAAATCTTAACATTTTAAATAGGAAACTTAGAAATTTAAAGGAAAAATGAAAATAAAAAGAAACAAGAAAAAAGAAAATGGAATACAAAAGAAAAAAGAGAAGACAAACACAAAAAAGAAACAAAAGTAAAATACTAAAGGAAACCACGAGAAAAAACCCACCAAAACCTAGCCCACAAGACCAGTGGGAACCTTCTATGAAGTTCCCAAAACCGTTGGGGCATCAGGAATGGGCCGGTAATAGCGGGAGATAAAACTTTTTCCCTCTCGTTAGGGTTTCCTGTTCCTCTCGTCGCCTGCGGCGACGTTGAGATCTTACCGCCCTTCGCTCCCCTCCGGCTCTGGTTCTCTCTGCTCGGGCTGATCAAGGGGCAGTCACGGACTGCTACCCGGCCTTGGCAAGGATCTGGAGCGTGGTAGGGCTCTTGGGTGAGTTTTTCTCCCCCGCTATCCTAGCGGGAGATCGATCCGCTCGAGTCCAGCTGCGCCATGTCGCGTTAGGGAGAGTCCTCGGCTATGGGAGGCAACAAGAAGGGAAACATTGAAGATCTGATGAAGGAACTTGCTTTGAAGGGAGACGATCTGTACGATGTTGTCTTTGAGGAGAGTGATGCCCCGGCGGAGGAAGATCTCCGGTGGATGATTCTGGTTCGAGTTCATATGGATAAGGGCTTCAGCACGTACTGGTTTTTCCGCAACATGCGGACTGCTTGGGATCTAGCTAGGGAGGTTAAGATAAAAACCCTAGAAGAGAATCTGTTTCAGATGCAGTTCAACTGCTTGGGTGACTCAGAGACGGTGACGCAGGGCGGGCCGTGGCACTTCAGGGGCAATCCCGTGATCATCGCTCCCTACGACGGCTATTCCAAGTCGTCTTCCATAGAGCTTTATAAGTTTGATATTTGGGCACGCATCATTGATCTGCCTATTGCGTTCCATGGAAAGGTTAAAGCTTTGGCCTCCAAGATTGGCGAGTATGTGGACTCGGAACCCTCGTCTTTTGATTTTGAGGGGAACTTCTTCAGGGTTAGAGTGCGCCTGGACGTTCGAAACCCTCTAAAGAAAGCTACATCTATCATCCGTGGAGGTGAAAGGGAAATTTTTGCTATGAAGTATGAACGCTTGCCGGACTGGTGCCAAGTGTGTGGCTTCATGGGCCACGAGTTCAAAGAGCATGGAGATGGTGTGCACCCTCCTTCGGCTCGAGATATCATATAGATGTGAAGGTTACTAACCGCTGATAAAAACTACGGAGCCAGGTACCCAGAACCGGTTCATCTCATGCGGAAATAAAGATAAACGACCGGCTGATTGAGCTGTACATGCGTGAAGAAATAATGTGGCGACAACGGTCTCGCGTCGAATGGTTATCAGCTGGCGATCGGAACACTCATTTCTTCCATATGAGGGCATCCATGAGGCACAGGAAGAATTTGATCAAGGCGCTATAGAGGCCAGATGGACAGTTAACTGATGATCCAACGGAGATCCAACAACTTGTTGGAAATATGCCCTAGAGGCAATAATAAAATGGTTATTATTGTATTTCCTTGTTCATGATAATTGTCTATTGTTCATGCTATAATTGTATTAACTGGAAACCGTAATACATGTGTGAATACATAGACCACAACATGTCCCTAGTAAGCCTCTAGTTGACTATCTCGTTGATCAATAGATGGTTATGGTTTCCTGACCATGCACATTGGATGTCATTGATAACGGGATCACATCATTAGGAGAATGATGTGATGGACAAGACCCAATCCTAAGCATAGCACAAGATCGTGTAGTTCGTTCGCTAAGAGCTTTTCTAATGTCAAGTATCATTTCCTTAGACCATGAGATTGTGCAACTCCCGGATACCGTAGGAATGCTTTGGGTGTGCCAAACTTCACAACGTAACTGGGTGGCTATAAAGGCACACTACGGGTATCTCCGAAAGTGTGTGTTGGGTTGGCACGAATCGAGACTGGGATTTGTCACTCCGTGTGACGGAGAGGTATCTCTGGGCCCACTCGGTAATGCATCATCATAATGAGCTCAATGTGACTAATGAGTTAGCCACGGGATCATGCATTACGGAATGAGTAAAGAGACTTGCCGGTAACGAGATTGAACGAGGTATTGAGATACCGACGATCGAATCTCGGGCAAGTAACATACCGGTGGACAAAGGGAATTGTATACGGGATTGATTGAATCCCCGACATCGTGGTTCATCCGATGAGATCATCGTGGAACATGTGGGAGCCAATATGGGTATCGAGATCCCGCTATTGGTTATTAGCCGGAGAGGTGTCTCGGTCATGTCTGCATGGTTCCCGAACCCGTAGGGTCTACACACTTAAGGTTCGGTGACGCTAGAGTTGTTATGGGAAATAGTATGTGGTTACCGAAGGTTGTTCGGAGTCCCGGATGAGATCCCGGACATGACGAGTAACTCCGGAATGGTCCGGAGGTGAAGATCGATATATTGGACGAAGGGTATTGGATCCGAAATTGTTCTGGGAGTACCGGGTGACGACCAGCGTGACCGAAAGGTGTTTCGGAGGCCCCGGCAAGCGTTGGGGGCCTTATGGGCCAAGGGGAGGGGGCACACCAGCCCACTAAGGGGCTGTGCGCCCCTCCCAACCCCTCTCACATAACGTGGAGAGGTGGGGGCACCTCCCCTAGGGCAGCCACCCCTCCCAGCTTGGGGGGCAAGTTTCCCAGGGTGGGGGCGCCCAAACCCATCTAGGGTTTCCCCTGTGGCCGCCGCCCCTCCCCTAGGGAACCCTAGGGTGCCTCCTCCACCCCTTCCCCCTATATATAGTGAGGGAGAGAGAGGGCAGCCACACCCCTTGCCTGGCGCAGCCCCCTTCCTCCTCATCCAACTCCTCCT
The DNA here is from genome assembly GCF_018294505.1 of Triticum aestivum. Classification (NCBI taxonomy): domain Eukaryota; kingdom Viridiplantae; phylum Streptophyta; class Magnoliopsida; order Poales; family Poaceae; genus Triticum; species Triticum aestivum. The sequence continues at coordinate 150,776,018 of NC_057799.1, read as the reverse complement.
CCTCCTCCGTAGTGCTTAGCGAAGCTCTGCCGGAGAACCACGAGCTCCATTGCCACCACGCCGTCGTGCTGCTGGAGTTCTCCCTCAACTTCTCCTCTCCCCTTGCTGGATCAAGAAGGAGGAGACGTCCCCGGGCTGTACGTGTGTTGAACGCGGAGGCGCCGTCCGTTCGGCGCTAGATCGGATCTTCTGCGATTTGAATCGCCGCGAGTACGACTCCATCAACCGCGTTCTTGTAACGCTTCCGCTTAGCGATCTTCAAGGGTATGAAGATGCACTCCCTCTCTCTCGTTGCTAGCATCTCCTAGATTGATCTTGGTGACACGTAGGAATTTTTTTAATTATTGCTACGTTCCCCAACACAACTGGCACTGGAGTTTTATAAAAACCTGTACTCTTCAGAGGGTGTACAGGGAGTGGATGATGTGCTTTAACATGTCCCTATTAAGGTGACCCAAGCAATGAACGATATGTTAATGGCCCCTTATGATGAAAAGGAGGTTAAGACGACGTTTTTTCAGATGTTTCCCACAAAGGCACCGGGCCCTCACGGATTTCCAGCAGATTTTTTCCAGCGGCACTGGGACATTTGCGGCGAAGCTGTGACTAGAGCGGTGCTTGGCATAGTCCGTGGAGAGGAAAGCCCGTAATGCTTGAATGATACATTGCTAGTTTTAATCCCAAAGGTATCAAACCCGACCTTACTGTCACAATTTCGACCTATCAGCTTGTGTAATGTTTTCTATAAGATTGCTTCGAAGGTGCTTGCAAATCGACTCAAGATGGTTCTTCCAAACATCATATCAGAAGAGCAGTCTACATTTGTTCCTGGGAGACTTATCACAGACAACATCATATCTGTTTACGAGTGTTTGCACTTTATGAAGAGAAATAGGTCAAAGAACAACATTTTTTGTGCACTGAAACTTGATATGATGAAGGCATATGATAGGGTGGAGTGGACTTATTTGAAAGCAATTATGGAGAAACTGGGTTTCACAGCACCTTGGGTCTCAATCATTATGAATATGGTAAGCTCCATTTCATTCTCAGTAATGCTTAATGGAGTAAAGTCGGAAGTGTTTAAACCCACACGAGGTATACGACAGGGAGATCCGATCTCTCCTTACCTTTTCTTGTTGGCAGCAGAGGGCCTTTCGTGCCTGTTAAAATCTCAGAATGAGTCATCAGCTCGGCGCCATTAAGGTGGCACCATCGGCTCCGCCGGTGAACCATCTTTTATTCGCGGATGACAGCCTGCTGTTCTTCAGGGCAAGTGTTAATGGAGCAGAAGAGGTGTCAAACCTGTTGGATACATACTGCAGGGCATCGGGGCAAGGAATAAACAGAGATAAATCTTCCATTTTCTTCAGCAGGGGTTGCCCACAGATAGTTCGCAATGCGGTCAAGGGGTTTCTGCAAGTCCCCAACGAATCTCTTAGCGATAGATACCTAGGGATGCACTACAAAAAAATACACTTCCGTGATGATACGTGTTTGTCACAGTAGGTCGCGTTTTTTGTCATGCATGTACATCCATGACGATTTTATGGCAGAATTAAGATAGTCATACCTGTGCTGTCGTAGAAGTGTTACAGGACATTACCAAAATTATCATCACGGAAGTGCCCACTTCCATGACGATAAATCGCGCGTCACAGAAGTGCTTTCGTCAAGGGTGAACGACACATGGCATCCACTGTAACGGAATGTCGTTAAGCTATGGGTTCCGGTTTTGGACCCGATAACCCGTTAACAGCCCGGACCAATGGGGATTTTCCACGTGTAAAATCATCATTGACCGGAGGAAACACGTGTTGCCTCACCGTTGGGACAGATGTCATCCACTCATTGGACAGGAGGCGCCTATGATAGGTCGACATGTGGCATGGCCCAACAGTGGCCCATTCCGGTGAAAAAGGCTGGCCCAGTAAAAAATAGTAGGCCAGCCCATATAAGGCCTACTTGTGTCAGGTCCATTTTAGTCCACAGCCCATACGAGATGTGCCAATTCGGCCCGTCAACGGCCCGTTAAAGATTTGACACCATTGCAGCCCATCATCAGTTCGAGCCCGTTAACAGCCCGCTATATATTTGGGCTCAATATCGGCCCAATGAGATTTCGGCCTGTTAACGGCCCATTCAGTGGATGGGCCAATTTTCACGATGTACATCTTTCGGCCTTTTAGCGACCCATTTAAATGTTGGACTAATTTCCGGCCCGGTGTGTCTTTCAGCATGTTGATGGCCCATAAATCAGTTGGGCCATTTGTAGTCGGACCTGAGTTTCGGCCTTTTAGCGACTCATTTAAGTGTTGGGCCAATTTCTGGCCCGGTGTGTCTTTCAGCCTGGTGACGGCCCATATATCTGTTGGGCCATTTGTAGTCGGACCTGAGTTTTAGCCTTTTAGCGACCCATTTAAGTGCTGGGCCAATTCCCGGCCCCGTGTGCCTTTCAGCCTGTTAACGGACCATAAATGAGTTGGGCCATTTGTAGTCGGACCTGAGTTTTGGCCTTTTAACGGCCCATGCCCTTCATAGTCCAATACCAGCCCGGTTTCTCTTTCGGCCTGCTAAAGGCCCACAATACAGTTGGGCCATTTACAATACGACCTGACTTTCGGCCTCTTAGCGGCCCATGCTCTTCATGGTGCAGTACAAGCCCGCTGTCTCTTTCGGCCTGCTAAAGGCCCACAGTATAGTTGGGCCATATGTAGCCCGAACTTAGTAACGACCTGTTAACGGCCCGTGAAATCAATTGGGCCCACCTGTTGCCCGCTTCGATGTCGGTCTGTTAACGACCCGGGAGTTAAGAGGGCCGACCATTAACTTTCGGCCTGGTAACGGCCCATTAACTTAATGGGCCCACTAAAGTTCATACATGTCTTTAGGCCAAATTAGATAATTTGAACCCATTACGACGAACAATTATGCATAGGACCAAAACCGATCAAGCAAAGGTACGGCATACACAGAAAAACGTTGCACATCCAGCATATATTACAGGAAATTACATCCACTGGGCAATCAAAGATTGATGCCAGTGCAAATAAATGAACAGAACCTAACGATCTACAATGTCACAATCTGCAACCTCAGCACGGATGATGCCCATAAGCATGTGGGCAAGTTTTTGCTGCTTTGCTACGCTGTCTCTGAAAACATTGATCAGTTGTTGTGTCGCACGACTCTGCACCTTTGATTCCTCCACCATTTCCATCATTCCTTCAGCCATTAATTGGTTCACAAACATACATTTTTTCCGTTGCATTCGAGACAGAGGATATTGAACAGATTCAGATGGCGATTTTGGTAGGCTTGTATTATTGATAGTGGAGAGTGTCTCGACCACTGCATCATAACATAAATTAGGAGGGGAACCAAACAGATTAATCATGAGTTATTGGCATATTACCTGGCATAGATTTATGGGAAAGAAACAATGGGGTTGCCTTACTGTTTTCAGAGTTTGTCTTCTTATCTTCACCAGCCTGCACCAAATTAAGACATTAGCATTGCTATCATTGGCCAAGTCAGATAATAGGAAAGCAACATTGGCACAACGAACGTTTGGGCAACTAGCCAACACCAAATTAACACAATATGGCACAACTATCATCAGCCAGTTAAGGTAATACGAAAGCAACATTGACACAATGAATGAATGGGCAACCAGAGCAGCACTACAATTCAGTAATGTGCATGATATGAGATAGTACACTCATGCAGCTCAGTATGCAAAACTACCAGGCAGTTTTCTTTACAAAAATCAACATTGGCGCCTTTAACATTTTGCTACAACTAATTTTAGATCAGATAAAGGTTGGATTCACGCCGATTAACAAAATACATGCTGATGTAAAAATATAGTGATATACAACAGGTACTTACATCAGCATTGGAGCACAGAGAATTCCCGCAAGATATTTTCCTCGAATACAATCCCAATGAAGGAAGTCTTCTATCATTTAACTTATTTTCTAAAAGAGAGATGGGTAAGAAACATGTATAAAATATGATCAGAATGCTATAAAATTTCATGATGCGAGGATACGCACACGCTTCTTAGAATGGAGTTGACATTCTTTTGCTGGACTGGAGCGGACTAGTTCTTTGGCCACTGGAATCTGCTTATTATCAGTGGGACTTGGGTTTCTCTGTGCTGGAGCAGTATCTATGAAAAATGGAGTTGGTTTATTACCTCCTGGCGTTTGAATCTTTTGCAAAGACCTGGTTTGTAACCCTTCAGATTCTAACATAGCCGTCTTCCCCATGCATGCCTTATATAGAAGAATGGTGCTTCAATTATAAAACATGCTACGGCAGAGATGGAATAGGTACTGAAGAATAGAAATGCATGACATATTGACATGTATTCCCTCCATCCGGAAATGAATGGATGGTTCTAGGCGTATTTCAGTTCTAGATACATCCAGTTTTATCCATTTCTGCGACATGTAATCCGGACGGAGGGAGTATGATGTAAGAGCTAGGGATACGACAGGACAACACAGTAAAAAACACTTAAAACCCACTGCAGAACCAAAGTAATCAAACCCACTGATATGATATAGTACACTCATGCAGCTCAGGATGCAAAACTACCAGGCAGTTTTCCTTACAAACATCAACATTGTGGCCTTTAATCATACATTTTTCTACAACTAAATTTAGATCAGATAAAGGTTGGATTCACGCCGATTAACAAAATACATGCTGATGTAAAATATAGTGATATACAACAGGTACTTACATCTGCATTGGAGCACAGAGAATTCCTACAAGAATCTTTCCTCACAGACGATACCAGTGCAGAAATTCTTCTATCTGTTAAGCTTATTTTCTAAAAGAGAGATGGGTAAGAAACATGTAGAAAATATCATCAGCATGCTATAAAATTTCATGATGCAAGGATACGCACACGCTTCTTAGAATGGAGTTGACATATTTTTGCTGGACTGGAGCGGACTAGTTCTTTGGCCACTGGAATCTGCTTATTATCAGTAGGAGTTGGGTTTCTCTGTGCTGGAGCAGTATCTATAAAAACTGGAGTTGGTTTATTATCTCCTGGCGTTTGGATCTTTTGCAAAGACCTGGTTTGTAACCCTTCAGATTCTAACATAGTCGTCTTCCCCTTGCATGCCTTGTATAGAAGAATGGTGCTTCAATTATAAAACATGCTACAGTAGAGAGATGGAATAGGTACTGAAGAATAGAAAGGCATGACATATTGACATGTATTCCCTCCATCCGGAAAAAATGGATGGGTCTAGGCGTATTTCAGTTCTAGATACATCCTTTTTTATCCATTTCGGCAACATGTAATCTGGACGGAGGGAGTATCGTGTAAGAGCTAGGAATACGACAGGACAACACAGTAAAAACACTAGTTGAATGTAAAACTGTATGCTAGCGGAATACGTACAGAAAAAACTAAGGCAACATACACGTGTATGATTGGGAAACTAAGATGGCATTGCAACAGAGCACTAGAACAACACTTCAATGTAAAAAAAACATGGTATGGTAGACAGATGAAGTACATACTGATGAATAACAATGCATAAGATATTCAGAAGCATGATGTCCAAATTAAGCAGATGGCATTGCGATAGAGTAGAATGACAGTACTTGAATTTGAAAACATGTTATCATGAATGGAATAGGTACTGAAAAATAGGAAGGCATGACATATTTACATGCATGATCAGCATGCTAAGCACATGGCATTGCAACAGAGTAGATACACTCCAAGACATTATATGCATGTTGTACCCATATCACGGGCCAAGTTAGAGCAAGGACCTTGTGTGGTGAAGAGGATTCAACATCTTTCTGCAAGTCTTCTGAAGAACTGCCTTTACATGTTCCATCATATTGGGTATCATTGACATCAAGTTTATTGGCCTTTACATTGCTCCATGAAGTTCTTGTGGATATATCAGTGTGTGCAATTATATCTGACATGCATGGAAGACAACTAGTAGTTAGATTTATGTAATGAGTGCCTGTAGGAGACGACATAAATAGTAGGACTGGGGTTAACTAGCAGCAACAGGTCTCAAAAACTAAAGGGAGAACACAGATGAAAGCTACAGAATATGTATCGTTTGTACTCGAGATTAACTAGATGGCACACAAAAGTATTAAAGAACAACATAGGTAATACTAGAAGTGGTATAATACTATAATCACCAGCCTGTGGGATAGCATTGGCTGATGGATGATAAATATGGAACAACGTTACCTAAAGAACAAGTATCTTAGCTGAACTATGGAACAACGTTAACTCCTGAACAAGACTCGTAAGTGATCAGCATGAATATACAGTGAAATGTGATAATCTATTTTCCATGCTTAGATGAATAACAAAGCCATAAATGTTGCACACAAGTAAGATGAGGGTACAACCTATCTGGCCGCCATCCATAGGAGTGAGCATCATGTGCTGACTTATCGATGGCCCTGCAGTTGTTGTGGCTGTCCATGTCGGGCACGCGCATTCGATGCAGGGAACTGTTGAGTGGGGACTATAGCTCCCTTCTGGTGTATGCTTCCCTTGTTGGAGCAGCTGCGGTGAGTCAGAAGACGGTGTGGCTGAAGATGCAGATAACGCATAATGTTAAGAATGACACATCTCTTTGATCTAAAGAAATACACTAAGAGATCAACAGCAAGGTACGAGAGTGGTCACACGTCTGTTGACTGAAGACTAAATTGGGGTCACATGATTTTATTTTATTTTGGTACTGTCCGATCTACGCCGGATGGCTTGATGGCCGTCTTGTGCCTCCCGGCTGACACTGTTAGGAATCTTCCCCGAAGAGCCAGCGACTAACGGCAGGGCAGCCTGCCTCCGCCGTCCGTGGCCCCGGCCAAAACCCCGCTCCTCGCCCCACCGCACTACTGTGGTTGTGCCGCCCCCGGGCCAATCCACAAAGACTCCCCGTCATCCAGATCCAGCGGCAGCAGTACCTTCAACCCACGCAACTCTAAGATAGCCATCTAAGCGCTGCTTCCGCGGCGAACTTGCAGCCCCGCACCCTTACGTTAGACACCAGCCAACCGGCAGCCTAGGAGCTCCGCCGCCTCAAGGGGTGCTGCTTCCCATTGGGAATTGATTGGCCCAGAATAAAAATTCAGACAACTGGCGCCTAAATAAAGTGATTTGAGATGAGGGTGCGACCTATCTGGTGGCATGGTGAAGTAGGCGGGTCCAGCTGCCGAGTTGGTGAGGCCAACGCGGTTGCGGTGGCGACCGGCGGCAGGGAAACAGCGATGTCGCTACGGTCGACGGCTACGGGGAAGTAGCGCCGGGACTCTAGACGGATCCGAAGTTGGAGCCGCTCCGGCGCCGTGAACAACGGCGGGGGTGAATCGGCTCCCGTACGGTTCACGTGGCCGTCGTCGAGGCAGCTCCAGCAGCATGGAGTAAGAGGCACACGGCCCAGTGCACGACGGCAAATGGACAGCGTCTCCGGAATTAGGGAGGAGGGCGGCTGTGAAATTGGTGCGGTGGGGGCGCCATGGAGGAGGAGCTGAGGTTTCGCGACTCAGGAGAAGGGAGCTTCCGGGGAGAAGGTGATTTGGCGCCCACGAGGTATGAATGGGGGGGGGGGAATTGGGAGGGGAGTGGAACCATGTTTTACGGACGCATTTGTCTGAAATGTGAGGGGGAGTTGCAGTTCTACCCCTGCCTTTAGGCTTCTCGGCTTGGGTCTGTGTACTGAGGGTCGGGGATAGTAGAGTAACTTTGCTTCTCCCCAAATAGTGGGCGGGAGCGATTTCGGGAGAGGAGGGCGTGTTTTGAAATATAGTGGGCGCGAGCGATTTCGGGCGAGGAGAGCGTGTTTTGAAATAGTGGGCGCGAGCTATTTCGAGCGAGGAGAGCGTGTTTTGCCGACCATGGTTTATGAATTATTCGGCACATGCCATTTCGGCCGAGGAGAAGGCGCGCTTGGATGAAGTTATGAACCTACCCTCGATGTACAACGGGCCAATTAATGCGTGTCCCACATAGGACGGTAATTTCGCGTCTCCCATTTATTTGGTCGGGCGAATTCCAGCGAGCAGAGGATGTTTAACGGTTTGTTCAAAATTTGGGAGAACGAGCATCCACGTCTACCTTACCAAGTCGATTCGAATCAAATTTTGAAATATTAGCTTGCTACTTCTTTTTTAGATGGAGAGATGATGCTCGGGAGTAATGTGTTTTTACATGCTCGTTGCTAGCGATTTACTATATGCAAATAGTTGACCCACTCAAAAACGGGAATCAAACCCAAAATGAAATATCTCGATTCAATGAAATAGCTCGTTTACCAGGTCAAAATAGTGAACTAAATCCAAAATTGAACACCTCAATCGAGTAGCATGTTGTACAGTATTATAGTACTCCATGAACATATTGAAAGTCAAATTAATGAACTTTTTTGATATACACATATATCCGTTCATGTGTGGATTGCAGACAACATGTTCTCCAATTTAAATATTTGAATGCAAGTTTATATCGAAACATGGTTTATATCAGTCTTTGATACACAAAACGCGACCTCCCCCTCTCCCGGACTCATGCTCTCTCTCTCTCTCT